>NW_026067909.1:6159752-6172863 GCF_014885135.2 Alexandromys fortis | reverse complement strand
AGAGAGAGAGAGAGAGAGAGAGAGAGAGAGAGAGAGAGAGAGAGAGAGAGAGAATTACAAATCAATAGTCACCCATGTTTGTCATACTCATAGTTAGGCTAGAAGGTTCTCTAGAAGCACCGAGATTATATTCTGAATAGATAGGTGCTGTAGGAATTCCTACCTCCAGTAGCCTTTAAGTTACCCGCCCATTTGGGCATTGCCTTTTATATTATATATGCCAATGTAAAGCACGTCTGGCCTCTTTTCAGGCTGCAGGATTCGGTTGCTGTTCTCTGTTCCAGCAAAGGACTGTGATCTGTGAGTCTACTCCTAAATAAATAGTCCTCTATTATATTCAATTTTGAGCTAGTATGGGATTTCTTTTAAGCATCCTTCTTCATCTGGAGCTCCACATGGATCTGAACTCTACACCTACCAGGTGGACTGGCTTAAAGGCCTAACCAGTCCACAGCCCAGAAAGTCTCCCACCCCTGCTCGTTTGCTTTGCTTTTACCTAAGTGGTTTTTTGTAAAACCCCTGCCACAGTGGTGCTAACTGCATGCAGCAACTTGGAAATTTCCCCTCCCCCACTTTTGCATTCCCTGTTGCATGGCGACTCGCACAGCTTCCAGTTTGTAGTCCCTGCCCATGAGTTCTGGGCTTCTTGCTCCATGTACAGAATTGATTTAATCGTTTTTAATTTGTCAAGCAAAGCATATTTCTCAGTATTTTACCAGCACCAAAATGAAAACATCAGAGCGGTTCAGGACTGTTCGTGGCACAAGGTTGCACTGCTAGTCGTGACTCTGCAACCATGACACCTGCTGGACAATAAAGATTATTACACCTAAAACAATATTGGACCTCATAACAGGTAATTAATAAATCAATATGTAATTGCAGACAACATTACCATGGATTTTTTTTCTTCATATTATATCCTTAAGAAAATGGTTTCATAACAGAGCCAAGAAATGATACAGTCTTTACAGACTAATAATGAACAGCTAGCTGACAGAATTAATAGCATCGAAAATCAAGAGTTACCTGAAAAAAATTAATGCTATTGAAAAGGGTAACATTAATTTGACAGACAAAATTGAATCTATGTCAAAGGGTGCTGAGAAATTATCTGAAAGAATTCATACTATTGAATTTGACAATCAAAATTTGTTAAAAAGTTATGATAGCTTAGCAGATAGAGTATCTCTCCAGAAAGACAATCTGTATACTATCTAAATAATGTCCAAAGATGATATTATCTTTAAAGAAAAAACTTTAGACCTTGGAACCACATGTGCAGAATGAGGATCAGAGGCTAGGTGCCTCAATGAAATCACTAGAAATATACACAGGTCAGGAGATTCAGACTTTACAAAAGACAGTAGTAAAAATATTTTAAACAATTGAGGAAATTATTGAAGCTGATGAGCAGAGAAAGAAGGATTTAACATCACCAGTAGCTGTCAGAGATGACTTACCCAGGGTTTTAGCTTCCTACCCTGTAATCTACTCTGACAAAGCATCAAGTTCTAAAGGCCTAAAAGGATCCAAAGAAGATAAATGGAAACCTATAGGAATGAATGATCTAAAAGAAATTAAGCAAGCAATAGTAACTTTCTTTTTTAAATATTTTATGGTTTATTTAACTTTATTTTATGTGCATTGGTGTGAAGGTGTCAGATCCCCTGCAACTGGATCTTCAGACAGTTGTGAGCTGCCATGTGGGTGCTGGAAATTGAACCCAGATCCTCTGGAAGAGCAATCAGTTCTCTTAACCAATGAGCCATCTCTCCAGCCCATAACTTTCTTATTTAAACAAAAGGGTGGGTGTTGTAGGAATTCCTACTGCCAGTAGCCTTTAAGTTACCTGCACACTTGGGTGTGGCCTCTTATATTATATATGCTGATGTAAAGACCATGTCTGGCCTTCCTTTCAACTGCAGGATTCGGTTGCTATTCCCTGTTCAAGCAGAGGACTGTAATCTGTGAGTCTACCCCTAAATAAATAACCCTCTGTTATACTCAATTCTGAGCTAGTGTCTTCAGATAGGCAATCTTCAAAATCTTCAAAGAACTATAGAATATGACATTTAAATAACTCAGGATTCTGTTGACATGAGACATGATTGGTCCTGGCAGCACCGATCTATTTCTGAGAGAATGTTGGGCACTGAAGACACTCCACTTAGTGCTTATTTTTTCTTGACGAAACTGGCCTTTGGGTAAAGAACTGCCCTTGCCTCAGTTACTGACAATATGCACATTGTCCAAACTGGACAAGCAGGATACAAGCAAAAATGACTGCCAATCCTTACCAAGACAGGGTAGGACAGGTTTTTTTTATTTTCTTGCTTCAGAAAAGGGTCTGTCAGATCTTTAGACCTTAGCCAAAGTTGGTTGCCCCAACATTGCAAATGAGATGTTGATTGATAGCCCAGGTATCCAGCTGTCTCTGTCATTTCTTGTACTTTTTGGAAGTCTCTTGCTTGTACTACCTGCTTATTTGGGTAATATTATTTTTCCTTCTGAGGTATTTGATATAGTTAAAGACTAGATAGTTATAGCTACTCTCATAACTTATCTTACTCTCATAACTTAGCTTAGACATTTTAGTATAAGACTTAGAACCCTCAGTATAGGACAACTATTGAAATAATTTCTGTTATTTGCTAATTACCGTAAACTAAATATTTAGCCTGTGTTTATTGCATGATGTTGTTCACGTTGGTTGTAGTTATATTTTATATATGTTTTGTCTTTTCTTTTTCCTGGACTATACTTGATATTTGTTCTTATTATGTATAGTTTATATTAACCCTCATATTTAGACAAAAGGGGGAGGATATTTGTTCTTACTGTATAGAGTTTTGTATTAGGTTTAGAACCCTCTTATTTAGACAAAAGGGGAGGTGTTGTGGGACTTCATTCAGCCAATAGCCTTTTGGGTACTGGCACATTAGGACATGGTCTGAGGTGCTACCTGTGGACTGATAAGTACAGATGAAAAGCGTGCTCGCTCTCTTGGGGGAGGTCAGAGTTCTGTTTGCAGCATCCAGTGCCCTCAGAGCAGAGGACCATGGCTCTCTACCCTTATTGTGAGGTTTTTCCCCAAATAAACATTTGTTGGCCCTTATTCTGGGCTCTCGTGGACTTCCCTTAATTATGCCTACATCTGAGTGTTTCTTAGACACATCCCTGAAGAAGTCTGCACATAATGACCAATCAGCAGCCATAAGCACCCAACCAACCCACTCACACTGGCGCTAAGCAAAGCCTCTTTGTTGGTATCTAGGCAGGAGATATGGCTGGAGCATTTTTTATTTAATTATTTCTGAAACTATCTTTTCTCATTTTATATACTTATCCCAGTTCCCACTCCCTTTTTTCCTTCTACTCACCCCACCCCAATCCACTCCTCAGAGAGGGTAAGGCTTCCCATAGGGAATCAACAAAGTCTGACATATCCCTTTGAGACAGGACCAAAGCCTGAGTGGGCTGGCTGGGTGCTAATGGTTGCTAAGAAACATCCAGAGGTTGGCCTCTGTCTGGTAAAGATATCAGTATTCAGAGGGCAGAGCAGTTGAACTTGGGGCCAGAGTTCTACAAAGGAACACCTCTATAAATCGACCCCCAGCAGACTGTCTGCTAGTCAGCACACAGGGAAGGCCAGATTGAGTCCCCGGATATGCAGGATAAGCTCACCAAGGAAACCATGGAGCAGCATGTTGGCAGGGGAATGGTACCCAGAGTCCACACTGGACTCAAACTGACCATCTTCTCCAGGCAGATGAGAGAAGTCTGAGCATCACGGCAGACTCAGAAGAGAGTGCAGAGAAGCCAGTCTTTAGAATGGAGCTACAATAGCTCTGGAATGCCCTGGATAGTTCTAAATCAAAATGTAATATGTAGCTATAGGGATTCCTGTTAGGAAACTTCAAGACCAATGGTCTCACAGGTGAATTCCACTTAACACTTAGGAAACAGTGCAGACACTTCCAGAAAACAGAATCTGATGAAACACACTTAGTAGAATTAGAATTACTCTGTTAACAAAACCAGACAAAGACGTTACAGAAAATATATTGTAAGGATGATAGTTCAATATGCTTGTGTATACATGCTTAAAAATCCCTAGCAAAAAAAAAATAAGCAAATGAAATGTAGACTTATGCAAAATGGATGATGAATCATGACAACTGGGGTTTAAGCCAGGAATATGAAGTTGGTTTAGCATTTTAAAATCAAACAATGCCATTCTCCATAAAGGAGAAAAACACAGACCCTCTGTGGAGATAGAAAACTCATTTGGCAAAAATCAACATCCACTCACGATAAAGTCTCTCAGCAAATTAGAAATAGAATTCTCTCATCCTGACAGAGGCAGCTACAAAAGCCCAAGTCAACATCACACACAGCATTGAAGGACTGACTCGGAGTCAGCAAGGAAGAACAAGATTTCCTCTCAACCTTTTCATTCAGCGTTGTACTGGAAATTCTGCAAGTGCGAAAAGCCGGAAACTTCATAAAAGGCATAGCGATAAAAGAGAGAAAGAAAGCTTGTTATTCACAAGCGACAGGACTGCTGTCCTACCTTGCTTCTCTGTTACTATGACAAACCACAGACCAACCTAAAACAACTTTGGGAAGGAAAGATTGTATTTTAGCTTACAAATTATGGTCTGTCATCCAGGGAAGCCAAAGCAAGACCCTGAAGGCAGGAACTGAAGCACAGACCATGGTGGAAAAACATTCCTTACTGGCTTGCTCCTTCTAGCTTACTAAGTTAGCTTTCTTATATGGCCCAGGCCCATCTTTCTACAGTTGGTACCATCCACAGCAGGCTGGACCCTCATACATCAACTAGCCATCAAGACAATGCCCCACAGATAAGCTCACAGGCCAAACTGATGGAGACAATTCTTCAGTTGAAGTTCCCTCTTCCCAGGTGTGTCAAACTGATGATGAGACCATGGTTAGATAGTGCAAGTGTGAAAATACTTTTTTCAGAAGCGGGTGCTATTATACACTATATTTCATTTCATTATACAATTGTTCATTAATATTTGGTCATAGTAGAAATAAAATTATAGGGCTGGCAAAGTGGCTCAACATGTCAAGGTACTTGCTGCTAAACTTGATGATATGGGTTCCATTCCAGGTAACAACATGGTAAAAAGAGAGCTGGTTCCTATGACCTCTATATGTGCTCTATAGTGCTGATGTGTTCACACGTGCATGCACACACAATTAATTAACTAAAGTGTAATATGTTTGTTTTAAAAAAAATAAATAAGGAGTTGTAAAGGTGAATCAGCAGTTAAGAGCATGAACTACTCTTGCCGAGAACCCAAGTTTAGTTCTCAGCACCCATGTCAGGCAGCTCACAAGAACCTGGAACTCCAGCACCAGAGAATGCAACATTCTCTTCTGGATTCTGTAGGCAACTGCAGTCATGGACATATACCTACATCAGATACTTACATACACACATAATTTAAAAAAGTAAATAAATCTTAAATAAAGAAGTATAATTATATTGACCAAATACTCAGCAACAAAACAAACCTCAGCAGAAAAAAAAAAAAAAAACCTGGAATAACCCCCTGGATCTTATTGGATCACCATGGTCTAAAGTTAGAATTTAAGAACAACACTACTCTCAGAAAGCCTACAAACTCTAGGAAATTGAACAGTGCTCAACTGAATCACCCCTGGGTCAAGGAAGAAATAAAGAGAGAAACTAAAGACTTCCTAGAATTCAACAAAAATGAAGGCACAACATACCCAAACCAATAGGACACTATAAAAGCAGTGCTAAGAGGAAAGTTCATAGCACTAAGTACTCACATAAGAAAGTGAGAAATCTCACACTAGTGACTTAACAGCGGACCTGAAAGCTCCAGAAAAAAAAAAAGAAGAAGCAGACTCACCCAAGAGAAATAGAAGACAGGAAATAATCAAGTTGAGGGCTGAAATCAATAAAATGAAAACAAAGAAAACAATACAGGAATCAATGAAACAAAGAGCTGGTTCTTAGAGAAAACCAACAAGATAGACAAATCTTTATCCAAACTAATCAAAAGGCAGAGGGGGAACATGCAAATTAACAAATAACATGCAAATAACAACAGACACGGAGGAAATTAGAGAGTTATCAAGTCATACTACAAAAACCTGTGTTCCACAAAATTGGAAAATGTAAAAGAAATGGACAATTTTCTGGATAGGTACTACATACTGAAGCTAAATTAAACAGACCTATAGCCTGCAAGAAAATAGAAGCAGTCATCAAAAGTCTCCCAACCAATAAAAGCCCAGGGCTGGATGGTTTCAATGCAGAATTCTACCATAACTTCAAGGAAGAGCTAACACCTATACTCCTCAAAGTGTTCACATAAGAGAAACAGAAGGAACATTACCAAACTCTTCTTATGAAGCTACAGTTACCCTGATACTAAAACCACATAAAAACATAAAAACTCAACCAAGAAAGAGAATTACAGACAGACCTCCCTCAATAACATTGATGCAAAAATACTCAATAAAATACTGTCAAACCAAATCTAAGAACACATCAAAAAAATCATCCACCATAATCAAGTTGGCTTCATCCCAGAGATGCAGGGATGGTTCAACATATGAAAATCTGCCAATGTAATCCACCATATAAATAAACTGAAAGAAAAAAAAACATATGATCATCTCATTAGATGCTGAAAAGCACTGGACAAAACCCCAATACCTTTTCATGATATAGGTCTTGGAGAGATCAGGGACACAAGGAACATATCTAAACATAATAAAAACAATATACAGCAAGCTGACAGTCAACATCAAATTATATGGAGAGAAACTCAAAGCAATTTCACTGAAATCGGAAAAAAAAAACAAGGCTGTACACTCTCTCCATATCTATTCAACAAAGATCTAGGTAGAACAATAAGACAACAAAAGGAGATCAAGAGGATACAAATTGGAAAGTAAGAAGTCAAATTTTCATTCTTTACAGATGATATGATAGTATACATAAGTGACCCCACAAACTCTACCAGAAAACTCCTACAGCTGATGAATACCTTCAGTAATGTGGACAGGATACAAGATAAATTTAAAAATATCAGTAACCCTCCTGTATACAAATTATAAAAAAGCTGAGAAAAAAATCAGAGAAACATCACCCTTCACAATAGCCACAAATAACAAAATATCTTGGGGTAATACTAATCACAGAAGTGAAAGACCTGTTAAACAAGAATTTGAAGTCTTTGAAGAAAGGAATTGAAGAAGATGCCAGAAAATGGAAAGATCTCCAATGCTCTTGAGTAGGTAAGATCAACATAATAAATTCTACCAAAAGCAATCTATAGATTCAGTGCAATCCCCATCAAAATCCCAACACGATTCTTCACAGACCTTGAAAGAGCAATACTCAACTTCATATGGAAAAACAAGAAACCCAAGATAGCCAAAACAATCCTGTGCAACAAAAGAACTTCCAAAGGCATCACCATCCCTGACATCAAGCTCTACTATAGAGATACAAACGAAAATAGTTTGGTATTGGTATAAAAATAGATAGGTTGACCAAGGGAATCAAATTGAAGACCCGGATAATAATCCACACACCTATGAACCTTCTTTTGACAAAGAAACTAAAATTATACAGTAGAAAAAAAAGAAAGAAAGCATCTTCAACAAACACTGTTGGCATAGCTGAATGTCAACATGAAGAAGAATGAAAATAGATCTGTATCTATCCCATGTGCGAAACTCAAGTCCAAATGGGTTAAAGACCTCAATATAAATCTGACCACATTTAACCTGATAGAAGGGAAAGTGGGAAGTAGCCTTCAATGTTTGGACACAGAAGATCACTTCCTAAATATAACCCCAGTAGCACAGACACTGAGAGCAACAATAAATAAATGGGACCTCCTGGAACTGAGAAGCTTCTGTAAAGCAAAAGACACAGTCGATAAGACAAAAAAAAAAAACAGCCTTCTAAATGGGAAAAGATCTTCACCAACCCCACATAGACAGAGGACTGATCTCCAAAATAAAGAGCTCAAAAAACTAGACATTGAAATTCCAAATAATCCGATTTAAAATGGGGTCCAGATCTAAACAAAGAATTCTCAACAAAAGAATATCAAATGGTCTAAAGACACTTAAGGAAATGTTCAACATCCTTAGCCATCAGGGAAATGCAAATCAAAACAACTTTGAGATGCCATATTACACCTGTCAGAATGGCTAAGATCAAAAATACCAATGACAGCTTATGCTGGAGAGAATGTAAAGTAAGGGGACACTCCTCCATTGCTGGTGGGAATGCAAACTTGTACAACCACCCTGGAAATCAGTATGGCTATTTCTCAGAAAATTGGGACTCCACCTATCTCAGGACCCAGCAACACCACTCTTGGGCATATACCCAAAAAAAATGTTCAATCATACTACAAGGACGTTTGTTCAGCTATGTTCATGGCAGCACTGTTTGTAATTGTCAGAACCTGGAAACAACCTAGATGTCCCCCAACCAAAGAATGGGTAACTAGAATGTGGTACATTTACACAATGGAGTACTACTCAGCAGTAAAGAAACAATGACAGCTTGAAATTTGCATGCAAATGAATGGAACTAGAAAAAACCATTCTGAGTGAGGTAACCCAGACCCAGAAAGATGAATATGGTATGTACTCACTCATAAGTGGATACTAGCTGTAAAGCAATGGATAATGAGCCCACGATCCTAGAGAAGCTAAGTAACAAGGTGAACCCTAAAAAATAAATAAATAAATAACTAAATAAATAAATAAATAAATAAATCCCCTAGGAAGGGAAATAGACAAAATTTCCTGACAAAACCAGGAGCATGGGGATGGGGTAAGAAGGGAGGCAGAAGGGTAGAAGGAGGGGTGAAAGGAAGCAGGAAGGAGAATTTGAGGATCGTCAAGATGAGGGAAGGACAGAGACAAAGAGCAAGGAAAGAGATATCTTGATTGAGGGGCCATTGTAGGGCCAGCAAGAAACCTGGCACTAGAGAAATTCCCAGAAATCCACAAGGATGACCTCTGCTAAGGCCCTAAGCATTAGTGGAGAGGGTGCCCGAACTGGCCTGCCCTGTAGTCAGATTGATGACAATCTTAAATGTCACCATAGAACCCTCATCCAGCACCTAATGGAAACAGAGGCAGAGACCTGCAGCAGAGCCCTGGGCTGAGCTCCCAAAGTCCAGCCGAAGAGTGGGAGGAGTGAGAATATGAACAAAGAGATCAAGACCATGATGGGGACAACCACTGAAACAGCTTACCTGAGCTAGTGGGAGCTCACCAACTCCAGCCAGACAGGGAAGGAACCAGCACAGGACCAAACTAGTCCCTCTGAATGTGGGTGACAGTTGTATGGCTGGGGCAGACTGCGAGGCCACTGACAGCGACACCAGGATTTATCCCTACTGCTTATGGTTCTGGGTGAAGCAATATGGATGCATCTCAAACGTGTTCAGAAAAGAGAAATAGCCAGGCGTGAAATGCAATCTCTGATCACTCCACTTAAAGCTACAGAGTTTCGACTTTTCACCTCCAGCACCTACCTATCTGGGTCAGGAGAAGCCTGTGCAGATGGTGCCGAGGACTCTGTCTGCTAGAAGGGAGTGTTCAGTATCTTCCATGTGTCTGTGGGGCCTAGGAGTCTAAGTATATCAAGACTTATCTTGGGCTGGAGAGGTGGCTCGGAGGTTAAGAGCACTGACTGTTCTTCCAAAGGTCCTGAGTTCAATTCCCAGCAACCACATGGTGGCTCACAGCCATCTGTACGGAGATCTGGTGCCCTGCTCTGGCGTGCGGGCATACATAGAGGCAGAATGTTGTATACATAATAAATAAATAAATCTTTAAAAACAAAACAAAACACAATTTGAAATATAAATCCTTACCTTAAAAAAAAAAAAAAAGACTTATCTTGACCCACACATAGGGGCTGAATAGCTGGCTCGGTGGTTAAGAGCACATACTCCCAGAGGACGTGAGTTAGCTTCCCAGTACAATATCCAGCCACTCACCACAACCTGTAACTCCAGCTCCAGGGGAAACCATACCCTCTTCTGCCCTCTGCCAGTACCATACACGTGAGCATCAGCACACACACACACACACACACACACACACACACACACACACGCACACACTTATTTTTTTAATTAGAATACTTTTAAATGCAAACTATAGGCGAGCACTTTGATTTGTGTAAACTTTATACCTCAACACAGCTGAGTTCCTGAATCAGATATTAAGAACAGTTTGGCTTGGGTTTCAGGTTGATTCGTCAAAGAGGGCTGATGTTCCCACCCTTCCTTTGCTGGCAGAAAAGGGACTAATTTCTGATTGGCCCTTGTCAGACGTCAGCTTGTGCTGAATGTGAGCACGGGGCCATCTGGTGGCCAGCTGCCAGAAGCAACTTCACAGTGATGGAGATGTGACAGGAAATGACTTCCCTTCCGATTTAAACCACTTCTGCTAACTAATTTGGACATAAAAGCCACGTTGCTAAATACCCTTTGCAGGGAAAGCAGCTGGGCCGCAGGGAGAATGTGGGTCCTCCCCCTCCCCTTCCTGCTTCCGAGGCCTCTCTGCCTGTGGAACTCCTCCTGAGCCTCATGGTTCTCTTGCAATGGCCAGCTCCCAGGGCTCATACACCCCTGTTGGGGACTGCTGACCACCAGACCCTGAATTTCCTGTAAACAACATTTTTTTTTTCTCTGCTCTGAGCAGCCTGCAGCTGCTCTGAGCACGAGACCCTGATGGTAGGGGAGTGATTTCTGGTGAGGCCTGCAGCTGAAAGATCCCGAGAGCTGGGGCGTGGCCAGAGCCCTCTATAAGCTGCCCCTGAGCACAATAAAGGGAGCATTCTTGGGGAATTCAAGGGTGACCTGTGTATCTGTCTCTGTGTCTGTGTGTCGATCTCCAAGCCTTGCCCAGCTTGCAAACTGCCCCATGATGCAGGTCTTACACTACAAGCACAGTACTGTAGTATGCATAGTACAGGCGCTACAGACCGTAGTACACACCCCTTCTCTTGGTCTCTGCTGAGGCACAATCTTTTCAAATCCTTTGTCCCTGTAGCCATCCCGTCCTTGTCCCAGGACAGGTGACACTCTTGCGTTTGTGCTGCACACTGGTTCTTCAAGCTCTTCCTATTGCCTCCTTGTTCACCAACCAGCAGTATGACCCAGGGCCATGCCCCGGTGCCCATCCACGTCCACTGAGGCAAAAAGCCAAGCCCCTCCCAACACACCCCATCTGTCCTAGTTACATTTCTAATGCTGTAATAAACACCATAGCCAGAAGCAGCCTGGGGAGGAAAGGGTTTCTCCCACCTTACAGCACTCAGGTTACAAATCCATCACTGAGGAAAGTTGGGGCAGGAACTCAAGACAAGAACCCAGCAGAGGCAGGAACAGAAAGAGAGGCCATAGAGGAGGGCTGCTTCCTAGGTCCCCACAGCTTGTTCAGCCTTTTTACTTATACCATCCAAAAGCCACCCGCTCAGGGGTGGCACCACCCACAGTGAGCTGGAGCTGAAGCATCCCACTTCAATCAAGAAAAACAAGTCCACAGACTTTGCTTACAGGCCAATCTGATGGAAGAGGCATTTTCTCAGTTGAGGTTCCCTCTTCCCAGGTGCCTCTGCTGTGTCAAGCTGATTAAAAAAAAAAAAAACTAACCTGCACCCCCATCCTCATACCTGCCCTGTATACCAGCATTTCGGGGTCACAATTTACATTTCCTGAGCTCAGTCATAAGCTTCTCTTTTCCCCATCACCTTGTGATTCAAACTTAATCCCAGGCCCTTTCTATTCCATAGCCCTGTCATATTGACCCATGAAGCCAGTCCTTCCTCCTCCCCACCAAGAAGAAGTTTGTGTGCGTGGCATTCAAGCAGCCCTCAGAAGATAAGCGTCTCAACAGAGCAGTTGTACATACACTCCCACCACGCCCCAGAGACCACCCACATCATCTCATAACTTACCCTTGAGTGTCTGTTAATCCCCAAGAGAGACCAGAGTTGAGGCTTGTGACTGCTACCTGCAGGGTCACTGCAGGGACTGGCTCAGCGAGGAAGGATGCTTCCCACTAAGCCTGATGACCTGCTACGTTCAATTTCTGGGACTAACACAGAAGGAGGAAGGAGCTGATTTCTACAGGTTGCCCTCTGACCTCCACAGGCATGTTCTGTCACACGCTCACACCCCTAGAGAAGTAAGTCTAACAAAACCAGAACAGTTTTTATTTTTTTTAATATTTATTTATTTATTTATTATGTATACAATATTCTATCTTTGTGTATGTCTGCAGACCAGAAGAGGGCACCAGACCTCATTACAGATGGTTGTGAGCCACCATGTGGTTGCTGGGAATTGAACTCAGGACCTTTGGAAGAGCAGGCAATGCTTTTAACCACTGAGCCATCTCTCCAGCCCAACCAGAACAGTTTTTAAGATTCACGGGAGAATCATAAAGCCCAGAGTCTCCTCCATGAAGAACGTTTTAGAAATGGCCATGTTCACTTGCCCTTTTGGTGCTTGAAGGGTGGCCATGAGCGGAAGAGCAGCCTCCAGGCGGTTGCCTCCTGTGATGGGGGTCACGTGTGTGGCATGCAGCCTGTGGCTTGGGACCTGCATTAAGGTTTTCAGCCTTGTCCATGGTCATACAGCAGGTGGGGAGGGGGAAGTACGCCAGGAGATTAAGAAGAGCTGGGAAGGCTGGAGAAATGGCTCAGAGGAATAGAGCACTGGCTGCTCTTCCAGAGGTCCTGAGTTCAATTCCCAGCAACCACATGGTGGCTCACAACCATCTGCAATGGGGTCTGGTGTCCGGTGTCCTCTTCTGTACTGCAGGATACATGAAGGAAGAAACCCATATACATAATAAATAAAATCTTCGGGGCTGGAGAGATGGCTCAGTGGTTAAGAGCATTGCCTGCTCTTCCAAAGGTCCTGAGTTCAATTCCCAGCAACCACATGGTGGCTCACAACCATCTGTAATGAGGTCTGGTGCCCTCTTCTGGCCTGCAAGCATACATGTAGACAGACTATTGTATACATAATAAATAAATAAATAAATA
>NW_026067909.1:6124840-6159728 GCF_014885135.2 Alexandromys fortis | reverse complement strand
AGACTATTGTATACATAATAAATAAATAAATAAATAAATAAATAAATAAATAAATAAATAAATATTAAAAAAAGAGAGCTGAAAATGTTACCAAGCTGCTCTTCAGACTAATTTAAAAAAAAAAGAGCTGGGAATGGACTAGGATAGAACTCGGGTCCATGTCACATCATTGTCTGGGCCAGTGAGAGTCCCTGCCATGTGGGTAGTTGGGCAGAGGCTCTGCTTCTCCATTGCATGTGGACAGTTGCAATGCCTGCTGCGGCAGGAAGCCTCCTGACCTGTATGCTCTGGCATCATTCCGCCATTCTGTTCAGCTGTATGACAAAGGGGCTTTGGCACAGTGTGCTGGCTGGTTTTATGTCAACTTGACACAAGCTAGAGTTATCGGAGAGCAGGGAGCCTCAACTGGGAACTTGTCTCTATAAGGTTGGACTGCAGGCAAGCCTGTAATGCATTTTCTTAATTAGTGATTGATGGGGGTGGACTCAAGCCCCTTGTGGGTGGAGCCATTCCTATGCTGCTGAACCTGGGTTAGATCAGAAAGCAGGCTGAGCAAGCCATGTGGAGCAAACCAGTAAGCAGCGCCCCTCCATGACCTCTGCATCAGTTCCTGCCTCCAGGTCTCTGCTCTATTTGAGTTCCTGTTCTGACTTCCTTCAATAATGAACAGTGAGGTGGAAGTGTAAGTCAAATAAGCCTTTTCCACCCCAAGATGTTTTGGTCATGGTGTTTCATCACAACAATCGTAACCCTAACTAAGTCACAGGGGAACAGATGTCACTGATCAAATTACCCCAGGCTCTCTGGGTAAAGTCAGTACAGGGACTTGAAGAAACAGAAAAGGAAAGATGAAATAGATAAAACAGAAATTTAAGGAGAATGCAATCCCTCATGGCAGGCACAGAAAGGGTGAGAAAAAGCATAGCTGCCAGCATTCAGTGAGCTTGCAAGAGTATCATGAATTCCAGGTGGCCAGCAGCCCTAGCCAGCCCCTTCATTTCAGCTGAGGCGACCCTGGACATAGACTCCTCCCTTGCTGCTACCCTCTGCTCTCCAGAAATGCCAACAGCCAGTGTGTATTGTTCCAGCTGCAGATGCTGTGGTGACCTGTTGTGGCAGGGTAGGGAGACGGATGCCCTTGCTCTTAGACACGTCCATTTGTGGTATCCCGCTAGGCTGGAAGACACAGTGCAGTGGTTGGCACCGGCTAGGCAGAGTTGAAAGCAGAGCTCTTCTGGAAGGGCTGAGATTGGCACATAGTTTAGGCACGCTGGAGTGCGTTCCTAAGCAGTTGCCCAGACAGGGAACAGTCACAGCTCCTTGGCCAGCTCCACTGCCACCCAGGAGCAGATGGTGTCATTGATCAAGAGGCGGGCATGGTAGTACAGAGGCAGGAACTGTACCTGCTTCATCCGGCATCCTACACTGCTTCTATCCAACACAGCCTGCAGCAGTCAGTCACTCGTGTCTCTCTCTTCTTTTCTTCTTCTTCTTCTTCTTCTTCTTCTTCTTCTTCTTCTTCTTCTTCTTCTTCTTCTTCTTCTTCTTCTTCTTCTTCTTTCTTCCCTTCCTTCCTCCCTCCCTCCCCCCCTCAACAGCTGTTAGATAACAGACATGTAGCGGAGTCCAGATCCATTCTCTGCACTCTGACTATGAATCCATATAGATCTAATGGCAGTGGTACTGAGGGTCATCTATTCTGTGACTTGGTAACCTTGCTATGTCAGCCTCTGGGGACCTATCGAAGAGATGAAATATTAAGTTTGCACGTAGATAACTCCAAGTCGGTCAGGTAAAGGAAAGGAAGTCTCCAGGACCCTGGATGCCCTGCCCCCAGACGAGGACACCCTTTCCAACTGTCCTTGTTCTCCAAGACCCCTCTCCCTGATTTTCTAAGTGCATGCTTGTGGTGAGGTGTTTGTTCACTGTGAAGATGTATTGCTGTGATTGGTGTAATAAAAAGCTGAATGGCCAATAGCTAGGCGGGAGAAATAGAGGAGACTTCCAGGCAGAGAGAGAACACTGAGAAGAAGGTGGAGTCTGGTAAAGGTAACCAAGCCATATTATTAAAAAATGTAAATTAGAAGATATGGGTCAATTTAAATTATAAGAACTAATTAGGACAAGCTTAAGCTAAGGCCAAGCTTTCATCATTAATAATAAGTCTCCGTGTCATTTTTTGTGAGCTGGCCGCCAAGTGAAAAATCCATATACACCTGCTGTCATGGGAAGCCTTCAGTGTGTATGTAAAGCCAGGAAATCCACTCAGTTGTGATCCCCACTCAGGGCTAAGTCCAAATCCAGTGTTGACTCCAGGCGTCCAGAATGGTAGGCTGACCTGTGTTCACAAACTGTACCTCTGAATCTACTTTTCTACATATCATGGGTTTGACTCAGTCACTGTCTCTTCCCTCTAACCACGACTCTGTTGAAATAAGAAGCGGCGGCGGGGCTGCGTCCCCAACACCCCGGCCACTTGGCTAGCTCATGCCCGAAATAACAACACACAAACTGTATTCATTTAAGAACTGCTTGGCCCATGAACTCTAGCCCTTACAGGCTAATTCTCACACCTGGACTAGCCCATTTCTAATGATGTGTGTAAGCACCCCAAGGTGCGCTTACCGGGAAGATTCTAGCTTATGTCCATCCTGGGTTGGAGTTGCCTGGGAGAGCTGAGCATGGCGTCTCTGCTCCAGAGAGCAGAGCTGTCGGGTCTGTCCGGGAGCAGAGCAGAGTCTGACCTCACTTCCTCTTCCGCCCAGAATTCTATTCTGTTTACTCCTCCCATCTATGTTCTAAGCTATGAGGCCAAGCAGTTGGTTTATTATAATTAACCAATGACCTTCCTCCATCACGTCTCCTTTCTCAAAAAAGATTTTCTTGCTTCCCAACAGGGTCAGTCCTAGGAAGACCCTGGAGTTTCCTTGGTGAGCTCCCTGCTACCCCATCTACAGCAAACCCATCCCTGTACAGCAGCCCCCAAACCTAAGGTACCATGTCTTAGAGAGACTCTCCTCTTTAAGGAATGCTGGCTGATGCTAAAGATAGGATGGGCTCTGCCTGAGGTCACCTCGGGGTGCAGCAGAAGTGAGCATGTCACTCAAAGAAAGAGGTGGCCACCACAGTCCAGCACAAAGATCCCTGCCTGAGTTAACCCCTGGAGTCTGATCCCAGTCACATGTCTGTCAGAAACTGAGACTATGGTGCTCCTGTCCTTCTGTGTGGGCTCACTTGGGATTAGCCCCTTTTCAGGAGGATACCATGGGACATTTTGCCTTGAGCATGGCTGTGTGTTATCCAGGCACCGTTCTCCCGGGAAAGCACACATTCGTACACAGCACACTGTTTCTCCACATTTGATTCCCACTCATCTAAAATGACCTGCAACCAAACGAAATTGATTACCCTTGTGGTGTTTGAGGCAGCTACAAATACCCACAGACCTTGTTACCGGAACCCTGCCTGCAGCCAGTGCTCGGAGGAAGCACTCCTAAAAATAATGGCGCACCAATAGCCCCTGTCTGAGGGAACAGGGTCACCCAGTGGCACAAAGTGTGTTTTCCTGAAGACTGTGTCTTCACATGCTTCGTCTGCAGAGCCTGGGACCCTCAAAGCTGGCAAAAGTTGTCTCCCTTGTTCCCGGCTTTGTCCCTTGACTTTTCCCAAAGCTTTGTCACCACACATAAATCTCCTGCGCCCATGTCCTCCCAACTTCCTGGATACCAATAGCTATGCTATTTGGCATCCTCCCTTCCAGGACCTGCCTAGTCCTCCTGCTAGCCCTTCCTTTTCTCCTCTCCACTCTTGAGAAGCAAAATTCTGCCTAGCCATGATCCATAGGTATAAGATTGGTCCCATCAGGTCTCCCTGAGGACCAAAGGAGACAGCATAAGCACCGGTGCTTAGTGTCAAGATACTCACCACATGCCCTGATGACCACTGGCCTAATTCAAGCCCAGCCAGCCCTCATCTGGGATGACCACACCTTACTAACCTCCCCACCCTTCCTCTGCAACTGCCTGCCTTCCAAAGGCTCCCTTCTCCCTCTCCAAACTCTGTGTTCCCTACCCCCCCACCACCACCACCAAGCTGTCACTCAGAAGGCCCCAAGGCTGCCTCCACCTCTCCCAGCAAGGCTCTCCCCCATGCTTTGAAACCCAAGTCCTAAGACCAGTGCCTCTGCTCTCCGGCTGGCTTAGGCTGAAAAGTGAGGCTAGTCCTGGGCAGCCAGGGAGAGATAGTTAAACGACTCCCCAAAACCCAGCTGGAGCTGAAGCCAAGGCATTTATTTACACAGACTGTACTCTTGGAGAATTTTTACAACAAACTCAAGCCTCAGATGTCCTGTTAATTTTCAAAGCTCTTCTGTTTATATTTTGGAAGCACGCTGGCTCGGGGAACAGGCTCTCGCTCCAGAGCGAAGAAGGTGGTACAAATGGGGAGGGCGGGGAGGTACTAGAAAAAGAAACATGATCATCAAATAAGAGATTTGCTGACACTTTAAACGCAGAACAAAGCAGTCTGGGGAAAGTAGTTTATGGAGAGAAAGTAGTTCACATCAACCTCGTATTTTTAGGGCCCCAAAATGTGCTGGAGCCCAAGCGGAATGAGCAGAGCCATCCCTTGCTCCCCAGCTCTGAGGGCTGGCCACATCCCCCACATAAACAGCAAGAAGGGACAAGATGTTATGATCATGAGGGAGTTTTCCACAGCCTCTGATTCCCCAGGCCCCTCTGCCTTCCTCTCCTCCAGTATCAATGGCTGCCCAGAGCAGAACAAGCAAAGAAGGACTCGGCCTCAAATAAATGTGCCCTGTGACTGACAGCCTGCGGCCTCAGGAGCAATCAGCATCCAATTAGCTGAACGGAAGGCCTCAGTTCGCAGATGCGTTTCCTACTTGGTAGATTCCAGGACCTGACGTCATCAAGGCTGCAGTGTGAGTGGACAAGAGCTAGACGGTGGAACTGGAGAGATGACTCAGTAGTTCAGAGCACTGGCTGCTCTTCCAGAGGACACAGGTTCAATTCCCAGCATGTACATCAACGGCTCACAGCTGTAACTCCAGTTCCAGAAGATCTGATGCCCTCTTTGGGTCTCCTAGAGCACTGTTTGCATATAATTCACAGGCATATATGCAGGTAAAATAATCTGTATAAAATAATAAAATAGTAGTTTTTTTTTAATTTTGATACTGAAACAAAAGGACCCAGATAGTGAGAGGATGGACAGGAACTGAAGATCAACCCTAGGGATGTCCTCAGTTTGTTTCCTGACGTAGAAGCTTGTACAAATAAGATTACTGCCGAGTGGCACAGGCCAGAGGAGAGGCAGCTGTGCTGACCTTCCTGCCTCCTCCTTGCCCTCAATTGGTGTCCAAACTACAAGCTCCTGGGGGCCTGGAGTGAGCACCAGTGTATTTCATTTGAACTTCAGGAAGAATAGAGCTGGAGAGAAGTCGGAGATTGCTCATTCTCAATGATTCAAAATTGCAAGGGCAGAGAGAGATTAGTGTAGGGGCGTTCCAAAGAGCAATCAGACAACAGGAGTTAGCCCGGAAAGACAGCTTGGTTTCAGAAGGCACTGGGTCATATTTTATCAGATTTACCTGCAGCCACCATGATAGAACACAGGGACAGAGACAAGACATCCCGATTTTCAACATCTTGATGAAACCAATAAAAAAATGCATTTGAACTTTGGATATAATAATAAAAAGGTCTGTCTGGGTGATCTGTGAAAATGTGTGACTCCCCTGGGGACAGTTCTGTTCATACAGCCCTGGGACCTTCTTCCCCAGTCAGCCCATCTGCTCGGCCTCAGCAAGTCAGTCCTTCCCAGTCCCCTACCGGAGACCTCCATCTCTCCCTCTGGGCCAGGGCATGTTAATAACCAAAGCTTTCATGCCAGCCTCGTTCTTCTGAAAATAAATATCTGAATTTTTGAAAAGGCTCTGGGAAAGGAGATAGTCAAGCCTTGTCATGGCTCCCCTCCACTACACACACACACACACACACACACACACACACACACACACACACACACTGAGGCTCAGAACAGGTCCAGGAGCTCAGATACTGCCCAGGTGACTCCTGACCATCTCTTGATTCACCTTCCACCCAGATACTCCTCCCACCTCCTCACTGCCGCCCCTGGGAGAGGGGTCTATCTGCCTAGACTGAGCTCCCATCCCTAGCCCTGCCCAACACTGGCCACTGAGAAAGTCAGCCTGAGCATGAGACTTGTGTTAGCACTGGGTCTTATTATCACAGCCTTCAAGAGTGGGGACGTCCGAGAGTAATTTGCTTTAGAGATTTCTGTCCCAACAAGGAGAATGAAATTACCTTCCTAGTGGGCAGTGTTAGATTGGCATCAGACAAACAGAAAACATCACTGGCCTCTAAATGAATGCTTTCAACCCACAGCTGCCTTTCTGGCTGGACCTAAATAAATAACAAGGACATTAATAGGAAGCACAGCTACGTGCCTTAAAGAATAGAATCTCAAACTCTATAAAACTGCCGCTGCTGTTTCCGGCTTTGACAAAAGAAGAAGTTTAAACCAAATTGTATTTTCAATATGTTAATTAAACCAATAAACAGTAACTATATTTGAGTTTCCTGATCTAATAATAAAAAAGATGTGTTTGGCTGACTGCTGAAAGTGCTTGATGGAATATTTTATATGCCGTATTTGCATAATGAATAAATGCAAGACTAACATTTTGGGTTTTCGTGAATTGCTTGGATGGATGGAAGATTCCGCGCAGGGGCAAGCACACTCCCCTGCAATTAACTTCCGTTGTTTAGAAAACCAAAGCCGTAAAAGTTCATTTAATCAAACTTCCTTCCATGTGCCTTCTTTAAAATTACACTCAGACATCCATCTACTGAGAGTCTCGCTCCAACTGTACACATCGACTGACTTCTATAGGAAAATAATATATTGAGAAGACAATTATCCCAAATGAATCTGAAACTCACAGAAACATATCAGAGACCGTTAGGTTTGATTAACGAGCCTTATTTTTGATGAATCTGCCACTTGGAAACTCGGGCTGGCTCATGCTCCGCGGGCCCGTAAACCAGGTGGAAATGAAGAATACCAACCACGCACAGCCGTCCTTCTGTCATGTCTTCTGAGACTCGGGCTAATCACATTTAAACACTGCATGCCAACAAACTCACTTTACTCTCTAGAACTGTGCAGGGATGGGCACTTCACACAGCAGCAAGGTTTCTTCTCTCCCAGTTAAGGAAGGCTGGTTCCCAGGTGGCCCTAATCAGGAAGGTGCAGCTTGCTGATGGGCTGAACCCTCCCCATCCACACATAATAAAATGATATGCCTGAGAGAACTATTGGGGAATGTGATTTTTAACTGGGCAAAGATGTGCTACATTTGTTTATGCTGCAGAATATCACTTTAACTGTGTAAAAGCATGTTATTTTTGTTTAGGATGCGTTTGTTTAAGGATGTAAGGACTGTGTTTAACTATGTAAAGATGTGCTGCATCTGCTTCACCTTGCCTGCCTAAAGCATCTGATTGGTCTAAGAAAAAGCTGAGTGGCCAATAGATAGGCAGGAGAGGGGTAGGCGGGGCTTCTGGGCAGAGAGAATAAATAGAAGAAACCTAGGCTCAAGATGAGGAGGAATGAGAGAAGGAGGGGAGAACAAGGGACATGCCCAGGGCATGAAGCCAGGCAGATGCCAGACAGACAGACATAGAGAAGTGGTGAAATTAAGATATATAACAGAAAGGTAATAAGCCCTGGGGCAAAAGGTAAATAAAGAGAAATCAGTTCATTTAAGTTAAAAGAGCTAGCCAGAAACTTGCCTAAGCTAGGTCAAACATTCAAAACATATAAGTCTCCACGTTGTGATTTGGGAGATGGTTGGTGACCCAAAAGAAAACGTCTGGTACACAGACCTGTTCACATAGCCCTGGGCACTGCTTCCCAGGCCCCTGTGCTCTCTCTGCCTCCCCACAGTGCCATGCTGGGGCCCCCAGAAGCCAGCTTTTTGACCAAGCTGGCTATGCTGCTCTTGGTGACACTTTACCCAAGACACTATGCTTTCCGGACTTCAATGGGAACTAGACGCACTTCTCAAAGGGAGACTCTAAACTATATTTTAAGGAGAAAGTAGAGGCAAGGCCTGAGCCACTGTATGGGGACATGGGCTGCCAAATGCTCTAGTATCCACTCACAGCAAACTGTCCACCCCAAGCTCCGCTGTGCCTCTGTCCTTCAACCGTCACCTCACAGCACTTCCTCGAGTGCTCCAGACCCTTCATGGGCGTCGGGGGCTCAGCTGTGGCCTCTTAAGTTCATTAGTCCTGTATCTCTGTCCTCAGAATGGGGCTACATCTGAGGACATGTCTGTAGAGATTCATACCCAGGTTATCATGTGTGGCCCTGATCTGGGTGACTCCTGTCCGTATGTCGTGTGGGAATTAGGACACAGTCACACATAGGCAAACACATGAAGATAGCGGCAGAAGACCTTCTGCAAATCACAGGGAGAGACTTCACCGGAAACTCACCCCACCAGAACCTTGGACATGGACATCCACCCCCAGAACAGTGAGAAAAGGAGCTGGCATTGTTCAAGTCACCTGATCAACCACGGAAGTCCAGCACCCTAATACACCAAGCCACACTCAGCTCTCCGTCATCTTCGGTCATAGAGAACACCATTCCCTTTGCCAGGATCTTGGAGCCACCTCACTCCCCACAAGGTCCATGACAGGCTGCTTTTCTTGTATGTGGAGGAAGATCTGTGAGTGATGGAGGATGGGTGGAGGTAGTCAGGAATGTCCAGGCAGAGAGCTTATTCCAGATGGGCAAGGAGGAGGCCAAAAGGGACCAGTGCTGCTGGGTTAGAGGTAGACACAGCAGTGTGGACACATGCTTGGTCTGTTGCTGAGCTAGACAGGCCTCAAGAGGGTAGATTGGGCAGCATCAGCTTGATGGATTCTAAAGCCAGAAAAAGTAAAAGATGAGCATGAAGTACCTTAAAGTACCAAGAAGCAACACTGTGCTCAAAAAAAAAAAAAAAACAAAGAACAGGGCAAAACAGAGGACGAAGGAAGCCACCTGAAAACCCTTCCAACTGCTAACCCTAGAAGGACTTGAGTGGCACAGGGCCCCAGATGACAACCCAAAATATAAACAAAATATGCACGAGCCATTATTGATACTGATGAGTGTATGAATAAGTAAATAATAGAAAAGGAAATGGAATTTATTTTAAATCATTCAATGTTGCAAGTGACATTTTCATCTCTCCTCATTGAATGAAGCTGAACTCAGCCACTTGCTCCTGGAGAGAAAGGAAAGAGTCCTGAGCCAGGCCGCCTGGCCAAGACATCCTAAACAAGCCTGCCGAACAACACTGGTGTGGTGCCAGACAGGGACCTAGACAGGGTGTGGTGCCGACACTTCCCTCTGTAACCTTCTTCTGAAAGTTCATCATGCCATCCTAACAAGAAGCTGAGCAAGATTCTGCAAGCCCATGACCAGTAATGAGAGGCCAGTGAAACCAAGGAAAACAACTCTAAAAAGCGGAATCTGAGAAACCATGATGCAGCTGAGGATTCCAAGAAGACGGAGCAATGTCATATCCTTGGTTGAGCCCTGGAGGAGCAGCTAGTGATGTGCAGATAAAGTCTGGAGTGCAGACAGCAGTGCACATGGACAGAGAGGTGGGTGCAAACATGAGGGAACCAAGTGAGGAGGACCCAGAGACCTCGTACCATCTTTGCAACTTTCCTCTACGCCCAAAACTACTCTGAAAGTAAAACAAGCAAGACAACTCTCAGTGGCCTTGGGTGGTCTCCATATGCCCTGTTGAGATCTGCTACTTTCTCTGCTGAGACAGATGCCAACTCCCATTCCACCCTCCGTGCCCTCCGCCCTCCCTGCCCTGTACCCTCTGCACCCTCCCCCTTCCATTCCCTTCCACCCTCTGCGCCCTCCACTCCCTCCACCCTCCATGCCCTCTGTGCCCTCTGCCTGCACACGGTGCTCAGTGAGAACCCCTGCTTCACTCAGCTTTCACTAAACAGTCAGGGGGGAGGGCTGGCTGGGCTTTAATTCAGACTGTGTCAACTGCTGCGAGTGCTGGGCTCTGATGGCACACGGTGGTCCCCCGTCTTCCGGATCCTTGTAAACATCAGCCAAGAAGCTGGTCCCCAGGGAGACTGAGCAGTTGCCTCATGATGCCTCTGTGCATTGTTTAAGCACAATGAGAACTTGGTGATTTTGCAGTCGCGTGGGATGTAAGACCCAGGGGATAGGTAGAGCCGGAACAAGATGGAGACAGCTACATAACGGGAGTCTGGTGTAGCTTTAGAGACATAAAAGGTAAAAAGCACACCTTAACTATTGACAAAATGTGTGACTTGAAGCGAGTCGCTCGCTGAGCACCAGTGTCCTTGGCTGCGAAGTAAGGACAGGGCTCTGAGGAAACAGACAGGCGGCTCCACCTAGAAACCGGCTAGGGAAAATACTTCTTGAATCAGAGAATTCCTAGTTGTTATATTTGTGGCCCTTTTATTACTAAAATAAAATAGATGCTAGAGGCCAACCATGTCTGCAAAAGTCTCCAGACACTTGTGCTATGGTGTGTCGGTTGCTTTCCTTACCAGTGTGACCCAATGCCTAACAAAACCACTTAAGGAAGGTGGGGGGGGGTTGGCTCACAGTTTGAGGGTGCGGCCCAACATGGCTGAGAGAGCATGGCAGCTCCCATGTAAGCAGTGGTCGTATCGTACAGAGTGAGGAAGCAGAGAGATGAACACCAGCACACAGCTTACTCTCTCCTTTCTTCAGTCTGTGACTTCAGAGCACAGAATGGGGCCACCCACATCCACATTTAGGGTTGATCGTCCCTCCTCAATGAAGCCTATGTAGAAAACACCTCATAGGCATGCCCAGAGATTTGTCTCCTAGGTCATTCTAGATCCTGTCGGGTGAGATCACTATTAACCGTGCCCTACAATTTCAGCAATCGACCTGATCAAACCGCTGACACATCAGGCAAAGCCAACACAGCCTGCCCTTGAACTTGACTGTGTAAGCCCTGCCCTGGTGTTCATCCCATGCAAGCACTCTAAGGAAGCAATAGGGGCATCTGTGTGACTGTGTCTTGGGGTGACAGTGTCAGCAAAGCAGGACCCGCAAGAGACAGACCTCACCTCAGGAGATGAAGCTCCCAGGAACCAGCCATCAGTAAGCAATGGGGGACCAGTGGCCAAGGGAAGGGTTGTCTCCCCTAATTCTCACTGCTTCCCTGATCACTCTCATCCTGCCCCAAGAGCTGCTGGCTCCTCCTTGGATAAGGGACGGAAACAAGGCATTAAGGGGCACGACCCAGGTCAAGTCATATGTGGTGCTTTGAATAAAATTGTCCCCTAAGGGCTCACAGAGAGTGGCACTTTTAGGAGGTGTGACCTTGTTGGATCAGGTGTGGATTTTGAGGTTTTGGAAGCTCAGCCCAGGCCCAATAGTACCCTCTCTTCCTGCTGCCTAGGGATCCAGACGTAGGACTCTCAGCTACCACTCCAGCACTGTGTCTGCCTGCATGCTGCCATGCTTTCTGCCATGATGATAGTGAACTAAACCCTTTGAACTGAAAGCCAGTCCCAATTACATGTTTTCCTTTATAAGAGTAGCCACGATCATGGTGCCTCTTCACAGCAATAGGAACCCTAAGTTGTAGACAGAATTTTCTTTGGGCTGCCAGCTCCCAAATAATGACGCAGAGACTTGTTATTAATTATGAAAGCTCAGCCTTAGCTTAGGCTTGTCCCTCTAGCTCTTATAACTTAAATTAACTTGTTTCTATCAATCTACATTTTACCATGTGGCTTTTGACCTTTCATTCTGTATGTCCAACTCCCTCCGTGTTTCATTGGTGATCTCTCTATACATCTCGATTTCTCCTCCTCTTCCTTTTTCTCCCTGGAAATCCTGCCTATAGCTGCTGCCTAGCTATTGGCCATACAGCTTTTTATTGCACCCATCATAGCAATGCATCTTTACACAGTGTCCAAATATTCCACAACACTAAGACAAAGTGGTGTTATGCCGAGCATTATGAAGGACAAAGTCAGCAGGGGGCTGGAGAACAGAGGTGAAGCATTTGTGTGGAGGACTGGGATTCACCACGCCAATGCTGCTGAACTAGCCAGGGTTACAATCTCTGCGATGAAACACCATGACCAAAGCAACTTAGGAGGAAAGGGTTTATTCATCTTACACTTCCATATCGCTGTTCATGGTCAAAGGAAGTCAGGACAGGAACTCGGGACAGGGACTGGAAGCAGGTGCTGTCACCGAGGCCGTGGAGCGGTGCTGCCTGCTGGCTTGCTTCTCTTGGCTTGCTGAATCAGCTTTCATTTAGAATCGAGGCCCACCAGCCGAGGGATGGCACCACCCACAATAGACTGGGCCCTCTCCCATCAATCACTAGCTAAGAAAACACCCTACCTCCCTTTCTTATGGAGGTATTTTCTCAACTGAGGGTCCCTCCTTTCAGATGACAAGCGTGTGTCCAGTTGAATAAGACCAGCCAGCACAAGTTCAGAGCTAAAGTCAGCAGAGGACATGAGCACAGGAAACGCACTGCACCGTCAGACGGGGTCCTTGTGCTGTGCTGGAGCCCTGAACTCTTCACCCACATCCTCTGACTTTTTTCTGGTTTCCAACTCCTGACAAGAACTTTAACACATGTTATAGTCAGACAAAATAAATTTTTCCAGAATTTACTATGCCCACATTTACCCCCATTGACCCATATGAATTTCCATTTTGTAAGTTAGCACAGTTGGATGTTTATTCATCTTAATAACCTCAAACACGTTATTAGTAAATACATTCGTATATACATTAGTATATACATAGATATATATTCTCTCTCTCTTTCACACACACACACACACACACACACACACACAAACACATCCTGAGCATCTCAAGGAGGTCAAGGCGAAACAACAGACAGCACCTAAGTCTATGGCTTGGCTGGGCTCTGTGTTTGTGACTGCACTTGTGGTTAAGAATGCCCACCCAACCTCCTGACCTTTAACCTTGCCAGTACATTATAGGCATGAACTCCACCCAACACCTGCATTTACATTTCTGTGTCTGTGACGACTCATGAAATGAAAGGAAGCCATTAACCCCCTCTGAGACAGGAATATATTCTGTGGGTATCGTGACCTTGGTTCAGAGGGTGGTGTTTCACTGGAGTTTGTGCCATGCTAATGACTATCTCCCCACTGGCCAGGGCAGGCTCTCGGATGGACACACACACACACACAACACCCTTAGTGTCCTACTGCGTGTTCAGGCTGGCCAGGCCAGAGTCACTGGAAACATCCCATTCTTAAAAAGATATGCCTCCTAACGGAGAGTCTGCAGCAGAGCCATGATTCTGTGGAGAGGTGATAGCGGGATACTTTCTATGCTCTGAACAAATGTCTCCCTGGTCACACATTGCCACAGAGCGAAGTCTTTCTGCCTGAAGATCCATGCTTGCTTCAAAAAGTTCTCTATAGAGGAGATGGATGTCGGGCCCCATCCGGCCCTGAGAGAAGAAATGCCTCTTAAATCATGCCTTCTTTTTGTCCTGCCCTGTCTCCTGTTTGAAAGATGGGCTCCCGGAAGCTCGTAACTCTCCTCCTTTCCCACGATGGCCACTGATGCTCTTGTACCCAGAAACTCACCCTGTCACCACAGCCAGCTTTGTACCCAAAGGCACAGAATCCACCCCCAAGGTTGGCACCGTGTACAGAAATCCCAACCGAGAGCAGGTGGCCTTGCCTCTCAGGCCATGGGCCAGTAGCAGCCATATGTCTTTCAGAAAGACCATTCCTATCCGTGACTTCTTTCATTAACTAGAGCCCATTCTATATTACATGCTAAGTATCACCGTGGTGATACTTTCTTCCTCTCCCAGACACTTCATAAGGGGTGAACCCTTCAGAAGCCCCAAGGCTGACCTGAGGGCTATTTCAAGTGTGTTACCTCACTTGTAAAACTGGAGCCCATTATCCCCAACACTGCCCAGCGATGTAACCCTCAGGAGGACACTGTCCTCTCTGAGACTCATCATCCTCGCCTGTACCAAAAAAGTCAGTGCACCAAGCCAGGAGCCAGTCTTACAGGCTGGCTATAAGGCTTTGCAGACATAAACTTGGAAAATGGTCCACCCATGCAAAGAAATAGTGTTCATTTTTCAAAGAGAAGAGAATTCTGACACATGCTATGACATGGACAGACCTCAAGGGCATCTTGCTAAATGAAACAGTACAAAGACAAAAGGCAAATGTTTTATGATTCTGTTAGGTTGAGGTCCCTAGAGTTGTCAAATCACAGAGACAGAAAGTAGTAAGGTGGGTGCCGTGGGCTGGGGAGGGAGGGGGAGCCAGCATTTTGTGGGGACAATTTCAGAGTGTGAAGATGAAACACTCTGGATAGGCAATAATGACGGCTGCACAGCTAAGTGGACTTACATGCAGAAGTGTAAGTTGTATGTTTCATGCTACAGGCCTTTTACACAATAAGGAAAGAAGACAGATGAGAAGGTAGAGGAAAGCAGAAGAGAGAGGAGGCAGCATCAGATGGGGTACCGGGTAATAAAACTGAGGTCCCAGGAAGCGAGGATCAGGAACTCGTAGAGCTGACAGTGAACCACAGACCTGCAAAGAAAGGTGGATGTCAGGTACGACATCATCCACCGAGAACCGCTTCTCTCTTCCACAGCTCGGATCAGCAGCCAGTGAGGGCTCCAGCAGAGCACTGAGCCCCAGCCTGGCCTGCTCCTCCTACCCTGAGAAGCATCTACTGAGAAAGGATCCATGAGAGCTCGCAGCAGCAGCAGCAACAACAGCACCAACACCAACACTCCCTTGACATGGGTTCCAGAGAGCAGCATCTACCCATCAGCTTTCTGCCACTGGGGCAAACGGCCTGATAAATACTTATTTATTTGATATTTGTTCTATGTATTTATATCAGTTCACAGTTCAGAGATCTTGGTCTGGAAGCATTCAGTTCTCCATGGTTCTGTTACTTCTGAGGCAAAAATTGCTGGAAGGAGGGTGTGAGAGAGGAGAGCTGCTCACTTCATGATGGCCAGGAAATGGGGAAAGAGACCCCAGAGAAGGGGTGCAGGGAGGCCACAGTTCCTATATCTTCTGAGGGCACACCTCCAGTGACCTTTCTCCAGTGCGGTTCCGCCCCTTAAGGTTTCCACCGATATCATCACTAGCTGGTGATAAGCCTTAACACATGAGCTGTGGGTTCAATTTATAACGCAAATTTCAGATTCAATCTATAACGTAAACACTGTAGACTATTGCTAGAGCTTTTAAAACTGTAAAAAGTGGGAGTTATCCTCCTCTTCCCCCCCTCCTCTCTCTCTCTCTCTCTCTCTCTCTCTCTCTCTCTCTCTCTCCCTTTCTTTTTCTCTCTCTCCCTCTTCCTTAATAAACACTTATGCCTAAAAAAAAAAAAAAAAAGTGGGAGCTAATAGCAACCCTCGCTGCCCCCCTCCAGGAATGTTTCCCCAACACCGTGGCACATAATTAAATGCTCTCCAACTCAGACACGTTCCAGGGACATGCAAAAGACACACCTTCCTATATGTACCTCCTGGCATCCTCGGAGACATTATTCTTTCTTTTTGTGAACCAAACCGAAGTTCACTGTTCCCTTTCTTTTTTTTTTCTTTTTTCTTTTTTTTTTTTTTTGGAATTACATGTATTATAAGTTCTTCCCATATGATCAATTTTTTTGTAATTTCTTTGGTGTTTGGTATTTTTGGCTGGTTTTTGAGGGAATGTTTTGGTTCGTTTTGAGACAGGGTCTCACTGTGTAATTCTTAGCTGACCTGAAACTTGCTCTGTAGACCAGACTGGCTTCAAGCTCACAGAGATCCACCCGCCGCTGCCTCCAGAGAGCTAGGATTAAAGGTGTGCAACATTACACAGCAACCATGGTTTTTGCTGTACTGGGAATCAAGCACAAGATCTGTGCACAGCAGACAAGCTCTCTACCATCTGAGCTATGCACCCAGCATGGTCAATTTCTTTATAAGGTTGAATTATTTTTTAAAGTGTGTGTGCTTGTGTAAATGCATGTTTTGCATGTGTGTTGGCACACGTATGTGCAGGCACATGTGTTTGTATGTATGTGCATGTAGAGGCCCCAGATTGTCACCAGGTACCTTCCTCAATCACTCTCCACCTGGTATACTGAGGAAGAGTCTCTCACTAGACTCCAGAGCTCTTCACCTGGACGAATGCCGACAGCCAGATTGCTCTAGGGATCCACTGTCTGTGCTCCTGAGTGCTAAGACCAGGTGACCGCCATTCCCGCCCACCTTTTACATGGCGCTGGGGATCCAGACTCCAACCCTCACACTTGCATGGCAGGCCCTTCACTCACTAAGCGGTCTCCCCAGCCCCTGAGTAGCGAACCTTAATGACAACATGTCATTGTGTGGCTCTGTAGTGTTTCCTTTGCACTACGGTATCCTGAGGAATGCCCGGGCTGTTTGCAGGCTTCTGATGCGATGACCCCTGTGGAGAGGTGTGCTTTCCTAGAGGAATATTGAAGATGTTCATAAGAAACTCCCAGATGAGAAGTCCTGAGCTCAAAGTGGGGTGTGATCCTCGGTGTATTTCACTAAAACACCCCCCCCCCCAGAAAAGCTGCTCCAGCTCCACTCACCAGTCTGTGTGTGGCATTGCCTGGGAAACCAGCTTTGTCTCGATTTAGTTTGCTGAACAGACACCTAGGAAACAAGGCATAAAATGAAGGTGGAGCGGATAGAACGTGAGGACTCCAGCCCTCCAGGATTCCCAGCTTTGTCTGTCTGGAAGCCGACAGAGACTGCTTTGAGCATGGCTGACATTTGGTGTCAAGATAAAGCAGCAGATGACAGAAGCAAGATCTGGAGAGGAGTCTGTCCCACAGCCTCCTCCCACTTCACAGCCCTAGCCACTCCAGGGCAGAATATACCCAGGATGGCCTAACCAGTTCCATTGGTACCTCCTTTGTCCTCCCAGTCCATGAAGGAAACCACCACTGGTTTGCATAAGCCATCAGTGTAGAGAAGACCACATGATCCTGGCCCATCGGGATACATGGAAGACTCCACCTCTAGGCTGCTCCCAGTGATCTGGACAACATTGGTTTTTGTGCTAGAAGTTTGTGATCTGTTTTCATTGATGGCCTTACAGCTGTTCCCTTGGGTGCATTATTAATGTGTGTCAGAGGCCCACAGAGGCCCGAGTATCTCTTCAGCTGTAGGATGCAGGACCCAAGAGGGAACTGTCTCATGCAGCAGTGATCACTGCGATGCCTATAGGCGCAGCTCCTTCTATGCCTACTCTTCCACCCACTCCTGAAGCTGTGTCAGCCCCCATCTTTCTCAGACCCCTGCCAGGGCTGTAGAACATGGGAGACGCTGCCAGGGCAGTTCCAGATTCTGACCTGAAGATGCTACTCGGATGGATTCATCTTCCTTATCAAGCACAGTAAAGCCAAGAGAAGACTCTACTCACAAGAAACTGGGATGCCCTGGTGGTACAGCGGTCACTGGAAGGACCAGAAGCGAGTTTTTCTCAACACTGTAGAGCCTGAATAGGACCCACCTGACAGGCAGGAGAGACTAAGTCCTGACAATGCAGACTGTGACAAGAGCAGACATGGATAAAGAGGTCCTCGAGGTTTGGTTTTGTTATTATTAAAACTCTTCTGGGTAATGAAAGCCTTTGGGGTCCAGCCCCAAAAACCCTCTTCAGGGTTCAGATTGGATGCTACAACAAGTGAAAGGAGCTTTTTTTCTTAGGCTATTTGAGGGCAAATAAATTCTCTCACTACGTGCTTTTCTGAATCAGTCTCTTTATTGTTCTGCTTCTATTCTAATTTTCCTGTCCTCATTATAATTCTTTCTAGCTTCTCTCCTTTAACCTAAAAACTCTTGTCTTTACAGGAGCCTTGAAGCAATAAAAAAAAATACAAGAGTTACTTCTCATTGGTCAAAAGTGCATTCCTAGGGTAAGCAATAAGGAGTTGAACCATTGCCATGGCAACACAAGGGTCCCAGGTTACAGAAGTAATACCATGACCAGACAGGTGGGGGCACAGTGCCCAGGGATAAACTTTTAGATATAGGTCTGTTGTCAGCAGATTTGGCAAGTAAAGAACTGGCATGCTTTTCTTAGGATGCTTTGTGTAGCAACCTGGTTAGATCTCTGCACCTCTGACCTTGTGCATAGCTGTAAAGTTCTAAACTCATGATCTGCTTTACAAAAAGCCTTTCGTCTAGTCTGAACTTGCTTTGGGGTGAAAGTGAGCTAATTGTGTATAGTTAGTCTGAACAAAAAGGAACAAAGCAGGCTTTTAAGTGTCTACAGTCCTCCTGGGATAATAGATGTAGTTATGAGGCATGTATTCTATATATCAAAATTATATAACTAAATGAAAATTCATCTTCCTGACCATGCAGAGATATATATGTCCATAAGACTGGGATATAATCATGAGATTACATATACATATCACATGAGATTATACACTACAGTGCAAGTATTGGGGAGACACCAAGCTGCTTTAGCAAAAGTGAGCAACAGTTTCCAGAGTTGATGATCCTGCGGGCCTTTGCCTAGACAGGGTTAACCTCCATCAGAATCACTCCTCTGGGGGTTGACATCTGAATTATCAATTGCCATATGCTGTGTATTTCCATGGCCTCTGACACCTAGGAATCCCTCCCATTGGAATCAATTTGAAATCCTCCCAGGAAAGATGGGTTTATAAGAGGGAAGACTCGAGAGCCATTATAACCTCACCTGGGGCTCCCGCAGTGGTACAGACCCCACAGACACAAGTTCTGCTCAGGTAGATCTACATACTGTGGAGGTGACTTCCCCCACATCTCTCCTGCATCCCGCAGGCCAAGAAAGTGTTAGTGAGAGAGACCACCATGATAATGACATGCCCTGGTTCGTTTTCTTGTTGTTGTGACTTAACACTGTCAAACAGCTAAAGAAAAGATTTGTTATCACAGGGCTTCAGCAGCTTCTATCCATCAGGGTGAGGTAGGGTTGCTCAGATCACATGGACAGGTAGTGGCCACAGAGGCCACCACATTAACTGGCTTTCTTCCTTTTCCGCTTTTATCCCACCCACTCGCCAACTTATAGGAGAGTGCTGCCCACATTCGGGCTGGGTCTGGCCCACTTGGCTAATCATCTCTGGAAATGGGCACACCGTTGTGGATGGAAAGTAGAGAGAAGGCCTGCGATCTGGGCTCTTCCCCTTTGCCCTCTGATTCCATCACCGGGGAAAGTCTTCCGAGTATTTTCTCGTTCCTATAACAAAAACAAAACTTCTGACAAAAATCAGCTTACAGAAGGATGAGTTTACTCTGGCTCAGCACAGAGGGGTTAAAGGCTATTGTGGTGCTCCGGCTGTCATCACTGGTCACCCTGCCCCCACAGTCAGGAAGCAGGGAGAGGTGAATGCAGGCACTTATATGCTTCCTCCTAATGCAGGCTGCGATCCCAATTCACAGACTGGTGCCGCCCACGTCCAGAGTGGGTCTTCCCTCTTCTACTACACTCTTCTGGGAACAGTCACGTGGACACACCTAAGTGTTTATTTCCATGGTGATGCTAACCTAGCAAAGCTGACAGTGAAAATTACCCATCATACCCTCTCAGTTCCTTCCCCGCCCCCACCCTGGAAGCACCCTCCCAGGTGCTACCCTGTACTGATCTAGGTGTTTTCTTTGTCCAGTGAGGCCAATACTCAAAATGAACCATCACAACACAAGCTCGCGAGAGAAGCACTTGGCTCTTGCTGCTATGTGGCGTTGAGACCCTAGGCACTGCAGCAGCCTCCCCTGATGTGGGATTTCCCTCTGCACCATTTAATAAAGAAACTGCTTTGGGCCTATAACAGAGCTATAGGGGAACAGAGCTAGATGGGGGAAACTAAACAGAATGCTGGGAGAAGAAGGGTGGAGTCAGAGAGAAGCCATGGAGCATAGATACAGGGAACTCTACCAGGTAAGCCACAGTCACGTGGTGATATACAGATTAATAGAAATGGATTAAATTAATATAAGAGTTAGCCAATAAGAAGCTAGAGCTAATGGGCCAAGCAGTGGTTTGATTTATACAGTTTCTGTGTGATTAGCTCAGGTCTAAGCTAGCAGGGCAGCCGGGAACCAATGAGCCCCCACTACACTCCCCTCTGTTGAATCCATTAGGATGTCCTAGAATGGGATTTTGTCTCCAACATGAGCTGCTTGTGACAAGCCTGGTGGAGGGTCTTCGGTGAAGTTTCGGCTCCTTCTCCACTCCTCCCCCACTCTTTCTTCTTTTCAGTTGACCCAAATCTCACTAACTTTACCACAAGCATTCACCTCCCCACAGCCTCAGAGTACCTTAGGCCAGGAAAGAGGTGCCCATGAAGGTGGAGCCTCCCCCCACTTTGCGAGCAGTGTTCTGCTAGAAATAGCGGCACCAGATGTCCCAGTGGGCTCACTCCTATCAATCTATTAGTGAATATTTACTGTAAGTTCTTAAGTGCCAGTCCTTAATTTTACCAATTAAGTTCCCAACTGCTATGTTAATAGGCAGTATAAACTTCCTCGAGTAATAAAAGTCATTAGATTTAGAACTGTGGAGGCCCCAGACCAAGAAGCGGAAGCACCAGGGTCAGGAGTCGCCACTTTTTCAGTGCTCCGGCTGGTTACCTCGGTGTCCAGCCTGTGCCAGGCACTGCAGGAGGTGCTGTGTCCCCCGGGAACATTTCCGTCATCTCCCACAGTAGTGAGAGTCCCAGCTTCTGCATTCTCTTTGTCTTTACCAACACGGACATAAAATATAATTTTAATTGTTTTCATGAAGAAAGGCCCAGTTCCCCGGGGGACAGCCAGGAACAGGAAATGGTGATCTTAAACCCAAATCTTATATCCTAGAGATGCCCCTCAGAGGAGAGGTTGGCCTACAACATGAGAAGACATGAGACCCCCAGGGCCTGACGGGTCAGAGGAAGGAACCATCAAAAGCAGCTCTGAAAGGAAGGTGTACGGTGGGTTCTGAGTCTGAGAGGTGAACCACTCTTCCCTAAAACCCTCTACAGAATCCCCATCCTCAGCTTTACATTGCAGGGAGCTGATGCATTTACCCAAATCCTAGCTCTGCTGCCCACCAGTCCTCTAGAGGCACCAGCCTTAGACCTCATGCTTATCCTCCATAACGGCTCAGAAGCTGTGGGGGAAAGGCAGCTTTCTCCATGAGCCAATATCTATGAAAGAAAAGCCTTATCCAATCCATCTCAGCCCCTGCAAGCCAGAGGCTGAAGTAAAGGAATAGAAACCTCCCACAGGAACCTTTGAAGGTCACTTGAAGTCAAATCAGCCCCACTATGGGGAAAAGTCCTCTGGGAAGAAGTTTCTCCCAGCCCTATCAGAGACCCCACACTGTAAGTAATGCTAGCTGCCTTCTTTCATACCAGAGGAATTTCATGCCTTGAGCATAGGCCTCTTTCAGCTGTCTAAGATAGGTGATCAAATCTGACAAAAGGACAAAGGCATAGACGTGTCACAGCTTCAGGAACACGAGCCTCTGATTCCACCTCCAATGTCTCCTCCATGGCTCTTGCCCTAAGAGAAAGCATCCTCCCCCTGTCTGACTGTAGCTTTTACCTGCTTAGCCACAATGATCTTCCAGCTCAGCAAAGCTCAATTGTCTTCCTTCCACCACTAATACCCACAGTTCCCAACTAGGGATGTTCTCTAGAACCTATAATGTTTCAAGTATCTTGGTGGGTGTGGTGGGTTGAATGATTCCCTCCCCAAATTAAGCCCATGTCCTATTTCCCAGAACTGGGAATACAACTTTATGTGAAAACAGGGTCATTACAGGTTGCCTTAGCTAGGGTTTCTATGGCTATGAAGATACACCATGACTGTGGCAATTCTTTTAAAAGAAAACATTTAATTGGAGCTGACTTACAGTTCAGAGGTTAGTCCATTGTCATCATGGCAGGAAGCATGGTGGCATACAGGCAGACATAGTGCTGAAGAGGTAGCTGAGAGTTCTACATCTGGACCAGCAGACAACCAGAAGAGAGAGTGACACTGGGCCTGACTTGAGCTTCTGAAACCTCAAAGCCTACCCCTCTGTGACACACTTCCACCAACAATGCCACGCCTCCAACAATACCACTCCTTTTGAGTCTATAGGGGCTGTTTTCTTTCAAGCCACCACATAGGTATAATTAGGGGCCCTAAGGAAAGTCTTTCTAGATCCTCTGGGTGGGCCCTGCACTGGTGTGCTTGTAAGAGATGACATAAGAGAAGATACAGAAAGAGACAGAGGTAGGAGAAGATGTCGCTAGAACCAAGGAATGCCAGCTATCAACGGAGATCAAGACAGACCCTCCTCGGTACCTCTAAAGGGAGTTCTGCCCTGCCTGTCCCTTGACTTTGAGCTTCTATGCTTCAAGACCAGGGAAGAGTAGTGTCTGTTGCTCCAAACTGCCCAACATCTGGAAAGTTGTTATGCCAGCCCCGTGGAGCTAAAAAGTGGCCAACACCCAGCTCCACGGTGGAGAAGCAGCACCTATATCATCTAGCTCATGGGGAGGAGAATGCATGTGCAAAGGAAAAGCATGGAGACTGTTTCCTCGGAGCACAGGGAGATGCTAGCAACTTCCTGTCAATGCTAAGGCAGGGCCAGAGAAAGAAGAAAGTTCTGGTAAGAGAAAGGAGTTCAAGAATCTAAGGACTTCAGGGGTAAGCTTCCCCAGGCTCCTGTTAATAAGGTTCACATGCTCCTGTAAATAAACTCCCACCTATGCCCTTATCTTAAGTGAAAGGAAGGAAGGAAGGAAGGAAGGAAGGAAGGAAGGAAGGAAGGAAGGAAGGAAGGAAGGAAGTAGAGAGAGGGAGGAAGAGGGAAGGGGAGAGGAGGGGAGGGGAGAGGAGGAGAGGAACAAACAAAAAAAAATAATGAAACTCAGTAGGATTAAAAAAAATGAGCCAGGTGGTAGGGGTGCATGTCTTTAATCCCAGCACTCAGGAGGCAGAGAGGGAGGTGGATCCCTGTGAGTTCGAGGCCAGCCCAGTCTAAAAGTGGGGACGAAGTGGAAACCAAGTACAATGGAAACTCCACGGAATCTATGAGAGTAGCCCTAGGAAAGATTCCTAGTAATGGGGGACACAGCCTCAACCGGCCACCTTCGGAATCCAGGCAAGGCCTCAATTGGAGGGACTGGGACACCAACCCAGCCACAAAACCTTTGACCTTCAGTTTGTCCTGCCTGCAGAGTGCTCTGGGACTGTCATCAAACAGAGCCGAGGGACCTCACCCAGTCACCAATAGGAGCAGATACAGAGCCCCACAGTCAAACATGAGGCAGAGCTCAGGGAATCCTGTGAGAAGGGGAAGGAAGGATCAGAGGAACCTGGGGGCACAAGAACACCATGAGAACACAACCCACAGAGTCAACTATCTGGGACTCATGGGGCCTCCCAGATATTGGAGAGCCTGTAGGGGTGTGACCTAGGTCCTCTACATCTATGTTATGGCTGAGTAACTTAGTGTTCTTGTGGGACTCCTAACAGTGGAAGCAGGGGCTTTTCAGGGACCCTTTTCCTCCTCCTGGGTCACCCCATCCAGCTCTGATATAACGGCATGTGCCTGGTATTATTGCATAGTATGCCATGTCTGGTTGATGTCCCTGGAAGGCGTGCACTTCTCTGAGGGGATGGGGGAGTATGGAGGAAAGGGGAGGTGGTGGGAGAGACTGGGGGAGAGGAGTGAGGGGAAACTGTGATCAGGATATAATATATGTGAGAATTAAATATGTATATATATATGTACATATGTATTTTTTTAAAGTCACACTGGCCTGGTCTTGGATTCCAGAAGCTTCCAGGAAAAGAGAGCCTGGGTACAGTATATGCCAGCTCCAACTGCGTCTGCGAGCTGCTCCTATGTGGCCTCTGAGGCCTGCGGGTACACACAGCCTTCTGTGGGACACGCACAGGAGAAGCCTGCTAGTTTCACACGGTGCTGCTTTTGGGTGTTTTGGTTTTTTTTTTTAATCCCAGCAACGTATTTCTTTTTTCTAATGTGAATAATTCCCAACAAAGCAGTGATGAAATATACATGAATAAGGGCATGCATGGCTTTTAGCTGGGAAAATATTCTCATAGTCAGAAGAGCTGTTTCCGAGGTTGTGTTGCTGGCAGCCATTTGATTAGACTACAATACGAGAGAAACAACATTTACAGAAAACACAAATCCAATAACCACACAGGGCAGGAAGCAGCGTTGTATTAATCAACAGGGCACAAGGCAGCTGGGCCCTCAGCACCTAACAAGAACCATGGCAGTATCCAAACAAGGGGAATCAGCATCATCGTGTGAAAACCACTGAGCTCCAAGCCTGACTGGAGGAGTCAGCTGCCCTGCCCAGGGGCACATAGATCCCCTACCTCTCGAAGGATGAAGGAGAGGTAGGATCCATCCAGGAAATAAGGATTGGCTCCTTTAAGAAGGGCTGCTCCTTGATCCCAGCATTGCCTCCAACTCTAAGACACCACACACACACACACACACACACACCACTAAAGGCATTGCAATGTTACAAGTAGTTGCTAAGGGGCCAGCAAACTGAACCAATGGGGGAGAAAAGGAGATAAGCCAGAAAAAGAAGGGCCCCAGGCTAGGGTGGACTCACTTCTGGGGCCCTTCCCACAATCCCAGTGGGACCAGCTTGTCCCTCCACACAAAGTTTATTCTTCCTGTGCCCCCCACACACACACATCTGCAGCCCTCTGCCCTTATTTCCTATTTGTCATCTCACATCCCCAGTGGAGGTGGATCCTGCACGCTCCCCCATCTGTGACCTGATGTGGGATTCCCCTCTGTATGCTGTGAATACCACTGGTTAATAAAGAAGCTGCTTTGGGCCTATTACAGCACAGAATAGGGCAAGGCGGGAATCCTAAGCAGATAGAGGAGGAGAGAGTAGGCGGAGAAAAGGGAGACACCATGTAGCTGCCGAAGGAGATAGAACCGTACCAGTAAACCACGAGCCTCGTGATAAAATTTAAAGTAATAGAAATGGGTTAAGATGTAAGTGTTAGTTAAAAAGAAACATAAGGTATTGGTGGAGCAGTGTTGTAATTAATACAGTTTCTGTGTGATTATTTCAGGTCTGGGCAGCCTGGAAATGAATGATCAGTATCCATCTACAGTGATGTGCCTGTCTTCCCATCACTTTTGTTCTGCTTCTGCTTCATCAGCCTTCTTCCAGGACATGCAATTCTTTGTCAGTCCCACTGAATGACCTCGGCAGTACCCCTAGATGATCCCCTCTCATTAAGATCCATAACAGGGACAACTCTGAGCTCCTCTCGGGCTCACCCGTCGTCCTCATTGCAGCCATATATCCATTACCTCCTCCCAGTGCCTAACTACTCTGGCAGCACATGGGTCCTCAGGAAAGAAAGATGCTCAGGTCTTGACTCAGGGTGGCTTCCTGATACTCGCTCAGGCCTCAGCAAGTAGTCCTGTTCCCACCAAGGCTCTTAAGAAAGAATCCTGAAGTTGAAGCTTCTCTGGGACATGGTAGCATCTTCCCAGATGTATAGTCTCCTGGTGCCTTCCCAGGGCTGGGATTCTCTTCTGGGGGATTGTCATTTTTGCTTGTAACTTTGTGTAAACATCGTTTCCCCCTCCTCCCAGGCCTGACTTTGAAATGTCCTCAGCCTGTCCAGGAAGCCTGGGTGATAAACAGTTCCCCCAGATAGCAGACAGGGCTCCAAAGTCAGGCTGTCTGGTCCCAACACCTTGCACTCATTGCTCAGTCCCATGATCTTCACCCTCCTCTCACATGGATTTTGCCTGTTTGAACGAGGCTGCTTCCTCTTCATTTTAAAATGACTTCTTTATTTTAAGGAGCCAGTGTTGAAGGCTCTCCCACCCACATGCCAATCTTCACCAGATGATGCTTCGGGTTTCAAAGTCCACCCACATCTGTAACCAATTCTGGCTTAAATATGTCCATATTGGAGAGTTTATGTAGGGAGACATGAAGGACTCTCTACTCACCCCAGACAGAGCACCAATGAGGGACCAAAGAGTCCATTCTACCAAAGTTCAGCTTGATAAGTCAATGTGTTTATTGGGGCTTCTTACAGGAATATGGGTGAAGGGATACTTGCAGGAGCAGGGACAACTCCAAAGCATCTGCCTCACCAAAAGCTCACCCAGCATGGGTGATAACTCAAGAAATTGGCAGTGCCAGAACTCTCTGAGGGAGTTACAGGTAACTTGACAGGTCAGTGAGCCAGCTTTCTCACCAGAAGTCCTTACTGCTTATAAAACCTTGGGGATAGAGGAGCCCTGTGAATTCTCTAAGTTTCAGGGACTTCCTGAGACTTGTGAGACATTTATATTCTGAGTTTTAAAGAGCCTCTCTAGAACAGAATGTTTCAAGTTAGAATTTTCTGTGTAACCAGAGGCTTTTCTGTCCCACTTGACTCCCCAGTCATTTCTAAATGATCATTCAGAGACTTAATTTAAATCATAAATATTTGGGGGCTGGAGAGATGGCTCAGAGGTTAAGAGCACTGGCTGCTCTTCCAGAGGTCCTGAGTTCAATTTCCAGCAACCACATGGTGGCTCACAACCATCTGTACTGAGATCTGGCACCCTCCTCTAGTGTGCGGGCATACATGGAGGCAGAATGTTGTATACATAATAAATAAATAAATCTTTTTTTAAAAAAAGCAGCGGGCCAGAGAGATGGCTCAGTGGTTAAGAGCATTGCTTGCTCTTCCAAAGGTCATGAGTTCAATTCCCAGCAACCACATGGTGGCTCACAACCATCTGTAAAGAGGTCTGGTGCCCTCTTCTGGCCTGCAGACATACACACAGATAGAATATTGTATACATAATAAATAAATATTTTTTAAAAAGCATAAATATTTGACCAATGACTCGGGCTTATTACTAGCCAGCTCTTACATTTAAATTAACCCATTTCCATTAATCTGTGTATCACCACCTACCCCATAGTTTACCAGTGGTGCTCTGGCATGTTTGCTCTTTGGGCAACTGTTATTCTTCTCCTCCTTTATCTCTGCTTGAGTGTCCCATCTGGCTCTAGCCTGCCTTGCTATAGGACAAAGCAGTTTTATTTATCAACCAATGAAAGCAACACATATTCACAGCATATGGAAAGATATCCCTCATCATTTCTGAATCTTTTTTAAAAGGATGTTATGACTAAGTACTGTATTTACGTCATTTCCACTCTTCCCTCTCCTCCTCCAGCTCCACTCATTCCACATGTCCCCACCCACCTCAGTTCAAGTCATTGACAATTTATTTTAATTAGTATTGTTGTACATATACATAATCTACTAAATCCATTTAGTGTTGTCTATATGTTTATATGTCAGTGTTGGCCACTGGGACTGAGTTATCTATCAGGTGACCAGCTCATCCACAGAGAAGACTGATTCTCCTTCTCTTGATAGCTACTGATTGCCTGTAACTCTTCATCTAGGGTTGGGACCTTGTAAGATTTCCCCATCCACACTGGCAAGTCAACAGGTGCTGTCATATTTATGTCTTGTATAGGTAACTGTATTGTTGAGATTTCATGAGTGTAGCTTCCCTGTCATAAATGGGAGACAGTCTCACAGCAGACGTCCTGGTCCTCTGGCTCTTACCAGCTTCCTGTTCCTACTCCTGATGCTCTCCGAGCCCTAGCTGTGCGGGTTATTTTGTAGCTATACCAACAGCGATTAGGCACCAGCTTTCTGTTCCTACTCCTGATGCTCTCTGAGCCTTAGATGTATACGTTATTTTGTAGCTATACTAGTTGTGATTATGCACCCCATGGCCTGGCACTTTCTGAACCTTAACAATCCTTCCTCCAGAATAGGTATGTTTCAGTTTGGAAGATATTACCACACAGCAGCCCACCTGTCTGATGTCTGCCCTCCAAAGCCAATGAGAGAAACCTCCCATCTCCTCCTCATGGAGTCTTCCTTCCTGTGATGACAGATGGTCACGTAGCAGCAGTGACTCAAGGACTACCCTCGCCTGCACATCTTCTTCTAAATGCATATCCACCACAATTTATAGTTAATTCTCTTAACACAGTCCTTCTATGAGACTTCTAACTCATTACTGGAAGTTTGTGCACAAAAATAAAACCACCGGACCCCTACAGCCCAACCAAACCCTTGATAATTCTTTAGGGGTGGTCCTCCTAGCTTACTGGAATATCCCAGAGGTGGAAAACACTAATGTCCAGACACCTCTTAGACTCCCGGGCAGATATCTAATGAGCTATGCTTTCCTTTAATCCAAGCCAGACCCAAATTGACAATGAGTGATGAGGTGTGTCTGCTCCATCTTGCAGTGGGGGTAGGAGGGAGGTGCAAGGCAGGTGTGTGGATATCCACCAAGTAGGGAGTGAGTAAACAAACCCAGGTAGAGCAGGCTGTGGGGAAGATAACCAGGGAGAAGCTGACAATGTCCCTCCGCTTACGTGTCTGAGAAAGGAGACTGGCAGCACAAGGAGCAGCGAGCGAGCTGAATGCTTTAAAAATAAGCTGGAGAAAGCATATGCACACATCTACCGTAAACACACAGACACCTGGAAGGGCCTGGAGGGCTCCCTGCTTTCCCCCTGAGGAGATGGAGAGAGGTCAGGCAGAGCATGAAGCAGGCTTTGGGGTCTGTTTTATGCATGGTCATTTCTGCATGTCTTGAGCAGTGAGCTCATATGACTTTTGTAAGGACAAAGGCAGCCATGAATATTAGGGCTGAGGGAGATGGCTCAGTGACTGTCTCACAGGCACAAACTGGTAGGTTCAATCCCAAGTACCAGGAAGTGGGGAAAAGATAAGAAAATACATGCATTGGCTACTTTTCCCACACCTTTAGCTAGATAACTTCTAAGAAACAGCTGCAGAAAAGAACATAATTTGGCTCATGCATCATAGCCAGGAAGACATAGCATGGGCATAGCTCTTGGCTATGGCAGCAGCAGGAATTAAGGATGCTTGCTCACATCTGGGAGGATCAGGAAACAGAAAGAGAATAGGAAGCCTGCCTTCCTCCAGGCAGGACCTACCTCCTAAAGGTTCCACAACTTCCCAGCCGCCATCTATACATGTGACCATGGGGACATTCACAGTCAAACCATGACACCATGCACTCTTGGGCATTAATGAGAGTTTTGAGAGCCCAGTACCTGTGCAGTGTATGTCCCGGGCTATCAGCCTTTCCTGAACCTCCTAGAAGTTTCTGCACTGGACCTGCCACCACACCTCCCCAGCCCGGAAGGCAGAAGTGCAGAGAGGCCAAGCAGTTCTCCCAAGCCACACACAGGAAAAGGGATGAGTTGGAGCTGACATCTAAGGGCTCTAATGGGACACAACCTCTGTTCAAGAGATGCCAGGAATCTTTGCCTACTGAGAACCTCTTCAGCCTGAACTCGGGCAGCTTTCCACTGAGTACCAGAAACTACCATAGGTCCAGTCAGCTTCCCTCCCATGAGGGCACTTCAGGCCTGCTCCCGTGGGCCCTCGGATTGTGGAGGGGCTCTCTAAGTTCCTGCCTACTCACGGAACCCAACACAGTGCCTGCAGGCAGATGATTTACAATAACCCCATATTCCAGGACATCTGAAATAAACCCCATACAGGCACCATGAGTTGAGCTGGTGTTTATGATTCCCACTGCTCTCCAACCAGGACTTACATTTCTTATGGATTTGGTCAAGGCTCTAATACCCTTGCTATCTGTGTTTTCTGCTCGACTGTGCATGACAGATTACCGCTCACAAGACTGTCCTGAGGTCTGATTCCTGGAAGAATGGTTACTGGGCACAGAGAAAGACCAGAACACCAGCATCTACACATTCAACATGAGGGCTTGTTGCTATTGTTACAAACTCACCAAGGTCCAGAGAAGATATGGTGATGACAAGGGTTGCTGTCATTTAGGGACAGGTACCAATATTTGGCACTTCCCTGGAGCAGCGCCATGGGCAGACTGATGGGACATGGTGTAGCTTGCACATCTGCACCTTACAAGCCACCAGAACTCCAGGCCTAGAGATGCTCCTTCTAGAACCTTCTCCCTGTCATTAAACGTGTTTCCAGATAAACGCCAACCTGGGAAAGGATGCTCCTGTGGGAAGCCTGGGGCAGCCTGACTTCTGACCTCTTCCTAGTGTAAGAAAGGAGATGAGAGCCCTGACTGTGGCCCTTCCTCAGCTGTCCCCCTGCACATCCCAGCCCAGGCACCTTCCTAGGTAGATGGGAACACCCTGCACAGAACACTCTCATGTCTTTATTAATGCCACATCTGCCTCGCTGTGTTAATTCACAGAATAAAATGATTTAAAAAAAAAGAGCTAATGCCACTCACCATAGCAGTGAAGCCATCCAAAATTCTGAGGAAGACAAGAACCCATTTCTCAGAGTCTAATTAAATACCCCTATTTCTTCAGAAAATAAATTTCCATAATTCTTTCCTCAATTAGACCAATAAGCTACTACTTAACTGTGTTTTTCCCTTAAAAGTTTCCCTGATTCCTCACTCTCGGCTCTAGAAACCAAATGCTCACACTGAGCAGTGTGTGGAGGTAGACAGACAGAGGCTATCAGGACCATCTGTCTAGCTGTCTTCCATCCCTTCCTGTTCTCCCCATCTGTCCTGGCCCTTGTCTCTCCCCCACTGGCACAGTGTTGAGTCTGTGTGCAGCTTGATATGTGAGACTGCTGGAAGAAGGCCTGAGTGCCAGGCATCGTCCCTCCGCTCGCCCACTGGTGTCAAGACACACGGCAGAGTCTGCGTCCCTTTAGGCAAACCGGACAGTGTGCCCTAGACTTCTGAGAGGACCAAGGGAGATATAATGAAATATGCCTAGAATATTTTGAAGCCTAAATATGCCTTGTAAGCACCCAAGTTCTTCTTGAGTCAGATGATATCCACAGCTTCTACCGCCCATCATCACCCGGAGCTGGGATGTCTGGGCTCTCGGGGAAAACAGCTAACACTTTGGCTCAGATCTCTTCTACCCACCACACGCCGGTACCAAAGCCTCAAAATCATCACTTCCTTTCTCCTTCAGTCTGGCTGCAAAGCTAACGTGCACACCTATTGCCAGCTTGACACCTGGATTGCTCAAGCCCTGAAGCAGCCTTGTGACTACCTCTGGGCCATGAGATATGCCAGCCAGCATGCCCCAGTCTCGCAGAGGCAGAGCCAGCAGGCGGACTGGCCTCCTGAAGCCTCTCACCCTCCGCCACCAGCTGAGAAAGACGAAGGAACCCATATTGATGTGGAGCCTTTAATTGCCAACTTTGATGCATCTTTCCAATATGCTGAAACCCTAATGAAGATGTGTGCAAGATTAACAGAAGCAATTAGAAAGAAAGGCCTTTTGTTTCGTTCCGAGCAGACTCTGCCTCTTATTGCACTTATTTATAATACCTTCCCATTCTCAAAGTCAGGGAACACGGAGATAGAACACAGCACACTACGGCACATCCCAAGTAATTATCTTTGCAGGAAAATGAGGACAATAGTACGGGATAAATCTCAGAGCCCGTGACTGATGGAAAGCCACAAGAAACAGAAAAAAAAAAATGCCTCCAGGCTTGTCTTCTCAGCCACCACCCTTTGTGTTGGCTTCCTGAACCCTTTGTGACCCTCAAGAAGGGTTTCTTTCCAGAGCATCATTTCTGACATGAAACAGCAGTTTTTACGGGTGGATATCAGAGTCTCAGCATGTTTCCACAGCCTGGCTGCCCAGGTCAGAAGATGGGACAGCACGGAAGCCTACAACTGAGCTCCTGCATGTACCAGGAGGATGGGCAAGGGCTCCCCATGTCCTCTTCCACAAATTACAAGTAGCTCATAATGGGCTTGGGTGCTGGCCAGCTACCAGGAGCAATTGCTATAGTCCCCCGCCCCAGCTAGACTCTCAGACTGGTCAACAAACTATGCCCATCGAAATCATTCAGCCTTGTGGAGGAGGCTCTTGTCCCATCTGCTGCCCACTGTGGACAGAAACACTCAGGAATGAGGCACTGCTCCTTACACATGGAGGCAACAGTCCAAAGACTCACAGGAAGACAGAGGACACTGGACTTCAGGCCTCTGCAAGCAGCCAGGGATCTGTTAGATAACTACCATTCCTGACAAATCTAAGGGCACAGAAAGCAGCCTTATCCCTGCCATGGAGAACATTCCAGTACCAAGGGTCACTGACTAAAGCCAGGGCTGACCCTGACCTATGATGAGCATGGGAAGACAACCGGGCACCTATCGTCCAGTGCACAGATCACAGAGGGGGGTTAGTGGTCCTCCGCTATTAAGAGCCCTTAAAATGAGACAGAATCCCACTGACAAGTGCTGCTATGCTATCAGCCTGCGGACTATAAGGCCTGAGCCACTAGAGAGGGAGAGACTGGATGAACAGAGAACGGAGAGGCAAAAGGAGAAAAGGGGGAACAGAAGAAGGGACAGAAGGACAGACGGCAGGAGAGAGAAAAGGAGGGAAAGGCAAGAGGAGAGAGGAAAGATCAAGAGACAAAAGGAAGGAAGAAAAGAAAAGAGAAAGAAAAGAAAAGAAAACCCTGGCAGGCTCAGTTGCTCCCCAGTCTGCCCAAGAAGACAAACCAAAAGGGCACCCATGTCTCCTAAAAGAGCAGGTTGCCACCAGAGAACATGGGACATCTACTCTCTCTTGCTAGCCCCACGACCCAGGGATTGCCCTGGCTAAAAGCTCACTGCAACCCTTGGGGGTGGGTGCTGTCAATTGGAGGCTCATAAAGCCCCTGAATTTCTGCTGCCCAGCTCTCTCTCTTGCAGGACAACAGCCGCTGGATTTCCCCCCCCCCCTCCACCCACCTGCTCCAGTCCTCTAGTTCCTCATTTGGGAAGCAGAAAGACAAGTTGGCCTAAGTCCTGGGACATGAAACTAGACAACACAGAAAATGCCCAACTAAGCAGCCAAGGGTGGTGTAAGCCTAGTGCAGCATCGGAGCTGAAAACAAGGAGCCAACTCTGCAGGCCAAATCTTCTAGGAAAATCTTTCCAATAGGATGCCCAGTAAATACAGAGCAAGCTATGCAAATAATCTTTAAATATGAATCTGAGCTCGCAAGGGGTTAGCAGAAATATGCAGGGGCGAACACAGAAGGTGCCACATCTGGAAGAGGCACTGATTCGGATCCTAGCCCCAGATCACTCTGGGAATTGGTGAGCTTTTACAGAGTCAGTGCCCTTAAGGCTGCCTCGGAGTGGGAAACCTGACCGGTGGGAAATGCTTCCACCCTAGGCTTTAGACAAGGGAAGTGCCCCCTGTAAAAAGCTGGCCCTGTAGCAAGTCTGGGACTTAAATGAACACTCTGTGGAGTCTGGGAAAACTCACATAGAAAGCTGATTAGAGTTGTTCCCCTGTAGGGGCAAGCCTCCGTGCCAGCCTCAGCTTCCAATCTAAAACTCTCTACTATTCCAGTCTAAATAAAGTTGCCAGAATTCACAAGGAAACAAGACACAGTGAGCAAGGTTTCAGACTATAGAATCTGTCTCCCGGAAATTCAAGCTCTGTGTTTGTGAACTACAGATGTAAAATCCCTACAGGAAAGATCTTTAAACCAATAAGAGATGTGTTGGGACAGGAGCTGGGGCAGCAGGCCAGCGGGCACCCACAGGAGGGGGCAGCAGATGGCTTATGTCCTCTTGCCCCATGCTCAGAGGCTCACCCTCACAGGGCAGGAAAGGGCTTCCTCTCTGGCTCTCCTGTTCTGGTGCAGGTCAGGTCAACAGTGACAATGGGCAGCCAGCCTGGGGAGGGCCGTGTAGCTCCTTGCAGACCCCACAGAAATTTCAAACCTACTCTTGCAAATCCATCCACCATGTTTTGAGGGTATCCAGATAAAGTAACCCTAGAGCTTACAGGAAAACAAGGGCATTCAAATAGTGGGTATTTTTTGTGCAAATTGTGTAGCAAGAACATTGAACAAAAGCTGAGGGAGCTCTTTAGACTTTCGAGGATCCTTCTTAAAAGGCTCCTGAATGAGAACTCCGTCACAGGAGGTTAACAATGAAAGCTTCTCATACATTAAAAACTGATTCAGAATTGGGAATGAATGGTGAGTCTCAGTTCCCAATTGCAAAGAGGTTAATTGGGGAATTGGGAGAAGGTCAGACTAGTTTTGTTTCTTTTCTGAGATCCTTGGTATGTCAAAGGGCACTAGTACACTAGTCCTGAGAAATGGGGATAGAGCCCTTGAAGGAGCTCACAAGACAAAACAGTATGAATACATGTAACACTAAAATTAGTGAAGACAGTGAATTTCATAATACATGTATTTCATCAAATATTAAAGATTTTTTTAATATCTAGGTGTGGGCAATGATGGGATGGGCTTCCTAGCTACCACCTCCCAGCGCCTTCTCAGATCCAGCCTTCTCTCCTCAAATCGGCGTCTCTCTTCACATCTGTCTTTCCTCCTCAGATCGGCCACCCTCCTCAGATTCACCCATCTCCTTCATATCAACCTCCCGCCTCAGATCTCCCCTCTCTCCTCAAAACGTCTCTCCTCAGAGCCATTCTTTAGATCAGCTTCCCACATCAGACCCATTCTCTCAGCTCAGATCCTCCCTCCCTCCCTCAGATCCACCCTCCCTCCCTCAGATCCACCCTCCTCCCTCAGATCCACCCTCCCTCCCTCAGATCCTCCCTCCCTTAGATCCTCCCTCACTCCCTCAGATCCTCCCTCCCTCAGATCTACCCTCCCTCCCTC
>NW_026067909.1:6118231-6124292 GCF_014885135.2 Alexandromys fortis | reverse complement strand
CTCCCTCCCTCCCTCCCTCCCTCCCTCCCTCCCTCAGATCCGTGCTCTTCAGATCTGTCCTTACTCCATCACGCTCCCTCACCATGTGTCCTTTACTCACGACTCTCCTGGTGTGGAATATTCCTTTGCACTGTGTGAAGATGTGTCACTGTGGTTGGTTTAATAAAAAAAAAAAAATAAAACTAAATGGCCAACAGCTAGTCAGGAGGTATAGACAGGACTTCTGGACAGAGAGAGCTCTGGGAAGAAGAAAGTCAGGTCACCAGCCAGACACAGAGAGAGAGTAAGATATGCAGGAGGAGAAGTAAAAGCCATGAGTCACATGGTAACACATAGATGAATAGACATGGGTTAAATTATATGAGCTAGTGGGACAAGCCTAAGCTATAGGCCAAGCTTTCATAATTAATAATAAGTCTCTGTGTTGCTGGGTTTTTTTTTTTTTTTTTGACCTTGCAGCCCAAAGAAAAATCTGTCTACATATGGCACCCAACGTGGGGGTTTGAACACACAAATGCAGGGCCTGAGAAAGCTAAGAAAGTTCTAGATAAGGAGCCGTATGTGGCTTTCTAGTCCTGCAGTCTCTCAGGCAGGCTCTGCAGACGCCCTACTGGCCGCTGCCCCCAACTAGAGCCACCCACCGGCACCATGCGCCAGTGCTATGCATTAAGATGAGCCTTGTGGCAGCTGACTTCTCAATGTCAGATTTGTCTCAGTGAACAGAGACTGCTACAGGTAAACGACCCATCCTCAGCCTCCAGCTCCCATCAAATCCTCTAGCCTCCATCCCCACGTCCTGGAGATACTCACTTCCTGGTGTAGCCGTATCTCAGCCACTGCCCATGTGTTCAAGTTTGGACTCTGGGACAGTTCTAACAAAGCTAGAGTCTCGGTGAGGACGGTCTAGATCAGGCTGACCTGCAAGTGTTTCTGTGGAGGATTATCTCACTGACATCAATCGAGATAGGACAATAAGCACACTCTGGGGGGCACCGTTTTCTAGGAAAGGCGTTCTGTGCTGGGTAAGAATGGAGAAGGCAAGCTGAACCCTGGCATGCCTGCATTGACCACTGCTCTATGCTCTTGACCCTGGATATCCCGTGATAGACAGCTTCTAGTTTCTCCTGCCTTGAAATGGACTATAACCCAGAAATATGACAAAAAAAAAAAACTTTCTCCCCTAGGTAGCTTTAATCACAGCACTGAACGGAGCAGGCAAAAGCACCTTGGCCTGAGTACTGCCATTTTGACTTCAGACCCCATTTTACCTCTAGAATGAAATAAAGTTCAGGTTCCCAAGCCATAGGGGAGCTGAGAACTTCCCAATGGCTGATCAACCTCCTCCCTAAACCATAGAGTCTGTTATGCCCCTTAGTCCCCTAAGACATTATGGCTGTTCCTAACAACAGAAAGAGCAAATGAATCTGATTGGCTGGACTGAAAGCCTAGCATTGTGTGTCATTTGGCAGTGATGGGACTCAAGGAAAGTCCCTCATCTATTCCTGATTGGTGAAGACTGTAACTGTAACTTGGCAACAAATGTCTGTGAAGGCTGTACTTACAAACCCACTTCTGCCCCTGCTCAGGCTGTCAGGGAAAACAAGGCTGCCAAGTCCTTGTCCTGCATACCTGATCAATTGGTGATGATTTATTAAAACCTTTGGAACCCATAAATGTTGTCTCTCTCCTTCCTCATGGTGCACAGTGGGCTGGGTGTAACAGTACCAGAAACGAAACTAAGACTTCCCTAGAATGGGGTAACAGTACCTTTCCCTTCTCCAGTCTTGGTGCTCCCAGATAAAATGATGGGGAACGTGTTCTTTCTTCTCCAAGACTCGGGATGTGCTCCTCGGCGACAAAGCCAGCTCACAGCGCAGCAGACCTCCCTTAACCTCCATGGGCTGCCTTGCAAGTACATGAGCTCAACAAGGAGGCTCCCCCAGATCGCATCGAAGACCAGGTCCCCTTTCTACTCCGAGGCCAGGAGGAAAGACTGGGGGGATATCACCCCCTTTTTAAACAATATAAGCTAATCTTGCTCAAGGACCAGTAGGTTGGCCTGAGAGAGAGCAGCATTTGTCTGCACTAAGAGCTCTCTATACATCCACATTTCTAGGAAGGGGTACAGAGAAGCAGATTCCAGCCCCAGCCAGTGGGCATGAAGCAGTCTCTCAGCACACAGGTTGGGGGGAGATCACACACATCACTGCCAGATTCCCTCACAGCATGGTGGGCTCTGGGACACAGTTGCTTTGAGGTGCCCCTCTCACACGAAGTCAGGTTTGGGGGGAAAGAGTCCCTTGGCCTCAGGGTCCCACTGCAAGCATCCCCACCCTGGACAACAGAAGCTGTTATAGTGACCAGCAGCTGTGGCCTCCCTCTGCCCACAGCGCTGGCCTCCCTTTGGGGTCTTTCCACAATCTGTGATGATCCCTCTGAGGCGGATGTGGCTTGGTTTCTTCTCTCTGTTCTTCTTTTCCTCTTCCCGCATGCCATCGACCCTTCCAAGGGCCCTGACCCTAAAGAGCATGGTAGGATGGCCTTCCCAGACAAAGGCATTCCTGGGGAACGATGAACTTTAGACACCTGTTGGACAAGGTAAGAGCAATACAGGGAACGCAGAAATCACAGGACTGATGGCCATAGTACTATGACTATATATATATATATATATATATATATATATATATATATGTGTGTGTGTGTGTGTGTGTGTGTGTGCGTGTGTGCGTGTGTGCGTGTATGTATGTATGTATAGGTATAGATATTAAAAAATCTGATATGGCTCTCAGTAAAAAGGAACTAAAAACACTTAAAGTGTCCCAATTTCTAACTTCTACCTCCTGTGATACCCTCTACATATGTGTGACTTACAGAGATCAATGGTCTCCCTTCTGAATGATATCCAGGCTGAGGTCAGCACCTCTAACACATGACAGTTCAAGAAATGAAGCCATGTGAGCGCACTCCAGACACACCCCTGTAGGAGCAAAAGACTTCAGAGATACCTGAGCCCAAAGAGGGGCTGGCCATGGCCACCAGGACTACACAGAGCCAGGGCTACCAGGACCACCCAGAGCCAGGGCCACCAGGACCACACAGAGCCAGGGTCACCAGGACCACCCAGAGCCAGGGCCACCAGGACCACACAGAGCCAGGGTCCCCAGGACCACACAGAGCCATGGTCCCCAGAACCACACAGAGCCAGGGCCACCAGGACCACACAGAGCCAGGGTTACCAGGACCGCACAGAGCTGCAGTCTACCCAGGGCCACACAGAGCCAGGGCCACCAGGACCACACAGAGCCAGGGTCACCAGGACCACACAGAGCCAGGGTCACCAGGACCTCACAGAGCCAGGGCCACCAGGACCACACAGAGCTGCAGTCTACCCAGGGCCACACAGAACCAGGGTCACCAGGACCTCACAGAGCCAGGGCCACCAGGACCACACAGAGCTGCAGTCTACCCAGAAGCTCAGTCTTGTGGCAGCCCCACTTCATTAGGAGCTGGGCTTCGGGGAACAGGTGATTAAAAATGAAAAGGTGCTTTCAGGAGTGATAAGGTTTTTGTATTTATGTTTATGAAAGCGCGTTCTGGAATGTCCCGCAGTAAAAGAGCATTTCCATTAGCGCACACGGGGCCTCCGGGTTCCGCCCACATCTGTAATGCACCAGGCACTTAGAGCTAATGAAGCCGAACTGCCTTCCCAACACACTGCAGAGCCAACTTCTCCAATAAATCTGGTGTGCCGTGAACCCTCCAGATGGAACAGCCCTTCCCTAGAGCCTGGGGTCACCAGAGCTCCTGAGAAAGCACAAAGGACTCTGTAACACTCAATACCTTTCTCAAAGTTTCTATTTTGAGATACATCCAAAATCAATGACTCGTATTTTCTTGCAAGGTAACCAAAGATGCACCCAGTTCCATTTGCAATGCGCAGCTTGCCCTGGTCATTGTTGACTCCAGTGACTCTAGGGTGAGGGTTATATGCCACCATGCTTAATTTTAAAAGATAGCCAGAATGCCGGCTGGTGGTAGCGCACGCCTTTAATCCCAGCTCTCAGAAGACAGAGGCAAGTGGATCTCTGTGAGTTCGAGACCAGCCTGGTCTACAAGAGCTAGTTCTAGGACAGGCTCTTAAGCTACAGAGAAACCCTGTCTCAAAAAACAAACAAACAAAAAACAACAACAACAAAAGATAGCCAGAGGTGGGTGGGGCAGTGGCCAGGGTTTGTTTTTCACAGTACTTAGGAGGTTGGCAGAAGGACTGAGAGTTCGAGGCCAGCCTGAATTGTCAAGTACAAACAGAAAAAGGAAAGTAAACAGTCCTGGAAGCTTCACTAAGTGATGCTCCTCCACTAGGTGACAGGGCTCCCTGAAGCCACACAGAACTCCCAGAGTCAGCTCAGGAGAGAAAAGAGAGGAAGCAGGATGTAGCCACTGCCCTCTGAACTGTGTCCTCTGTTCGGTGATACCAGAGCGTTCAGAAGGAGGGAAGGGATGGACCTACTATACAGGAGGGACAAGGGGAGAGAAAAACTGTGATAAAGATAGATACTGATGGAGAAAAAGACAAACAGGAAGAGAGGCAAAGACAAGACAGGGAAGGTATGGTACAAGGAGGCAAGATCGTGAGAGAACAGCAGAGAAGGGTCATGCAGAAGCAGACCAGGGGTCAGAGAGGCAGCCATGGCTCAGGCATCATACCTGCCACTATCAAGAACAGTCCTCTGGATGGAACCTCGGAGGGGCCAGAAGGGTGGGGTTCAATATGTCCTGACCTAGGTTAGAGGAGAGACTTCAGTGCCAAGAGCCAGAGAGCAGGGAGTCTCGTGGAAGCAGGCTGCATGTGCTACCCCCATGGTCCACACATGCAGAGCTAAACAAGATGCGCAACGAACGAGGATACACAGACAGGCAGGTTTACGTGAGGTTCGCACGTTACGAATAAGTGGGCGACCTGCTGTGTTGCTGTGTTGTGGGGTTTTAATTTGCAGGGCCAGGAATAAAATCCTGGGCCTTTGCCTTGCTAAGCAAGTGCCCCAGCACTGAGCTACACCTTCAGAGTCGTAAGATGCTCCTCATGGGGGTAGCTGGTTGAAAGCCACCCACCATTTCTCTCTGCTCTCTAGGGACCAACAACCATCTTGAAGGTTCCTAGACAGGGAGGAATGTCACTCAGTGGTGGGTTGCTTGTCTGGCATGCATGAAAGCCTGAGAGTCAGCCAGGCGGTGGTGGCATCCACTTTTAATCCCAGCACGTGGGAGGCAGAGGCAGGCAGAACTCTGTGAGTTGTGAGTTCAAGGCCTGGTCTACAGAGCTAGTTCCAGGACAGCCAGGACTACACAGAGAAACCCTGTCTCTAAAAATAAAATAAAAATAAAAAATACTGTGTCCCAGAATCACGGAATGGATTCAAAAGTTCCCAAGGTCCCCTGGCTAGCACATGGATTGTATGTGCTTTCCTACTGCGGTGATAAACACCAGGACCCAAAACAAGCTGGGACGGAAAGGGCTCATTACATTTTCCAGGTTATAGTCCCTCATGCCTGAAAGCCAGGTTAGGAACTCAAGGCAGGAGCTGAAGCAGAGGCCACAGGGGAGTTCTGCTAACTGGCTTTCTTACCTTAGCTTACTCAGCCTGCTTTCTTACACAGAGCAGGCCCACCTGCCTCGGGATGGCATTGCCCACAGTGGGCTGGGCCCTTCTACATCAGTTAGCAATCATGAATATATCTCACAGGCATACCCATAAGCCAATCTGAGGGAGGCAATTCCTCTGGTAAGCGAATCTCTTCCCAGGTGTGTGTAGGTTTCTGTTGAATTAACAAAACCTAACCAGCACATGCAGGAAACACAAGGCAGCTGAGAGCAGCCATGTTGTGGCAGGCTGGGCCAGGGGGAGAAGGAGGACACCTGCCTGGAGAAGGGGTCAAGACAAGCTCAGGACCCCTTGGCAGCCTGGGGTGGAGAGTGACTTACCAGAGTAGAGATGAGCAGAGCTTTGGGGGACTCAACGGGGGGGGGGGGGGGGGGCGCGGGGGGGCCGGTGCGGGG
>NW_026067909.1:5895575-6118160 GCF_014885135.2 Alexandromys fortis | reverse complement strand
GGGGGGGGGGGGGGGGGGGGGGGTACCCTGGGTAGCCGGTCCTAGGGCTCTGTCTCCCACAGACTCTAAGGTGAATTCCCCCAAACAGTGAGGCTCCTGTGGAAATTAACCAAACTTATAACTTTGACAGGTCACTTGAGTTTAGGAACAAAGCTAGTTTGCCAAAATGATCCTTTCTTCTTTAATTAAAACCCTTTGTTAACTGCCAAGCTAACGCCTTCCTCCAAGACAGACAAGATTAGCCTGCCTCCACCACCCCAGACAGATGGCCATCCAAGGCGGCTAGGCTGTGCCCCAAGAGAGCAGAGCCAGGTCTCAACAAATGACACTCACTGGCACTGTAGGTGTGGCTCCAAGAGCCTGGCAAACCAGATGAGCAGGTCTCTGCTGGACACCCAACAACCTCCATCTGTGTCAGCGCTACTAGGGGGCAGAGAAAGGCATGGAGGATGTACCCAGTGGAGATCTCACTTGAGAAGGCAAAGATCAGTCAGCTGAGCAGGAGCACTGGCTGGGGCTGATAGAGGATGCCAACAGGAGGCACTGTAATCTGCTGGCCTGGTCTGTCACCTGGGTACTCTGTCCCTTTAAGAGACAAGCTCCGCCCACTCCCAACTTCCCCACACCCTTCCATGTCCCCTCTCCCCCTTGATTCCTCCTCTTCTTCTAAAGAGGCAGCTTCTGCCTCTCTCTCTCTCTCTCTCTCTCTCTCTCTCTCTCTCTCTCTCTCTCTCTCTCTCTTTCTGTCTCTCTCTCTCCTCCCAACTCTTCTCTTCTCCCTCCATAGCCCACTAAAATAAACTCTATACCCAGCTCTCACTGCATGGCATATCTGTCTCCTGTCTAGCCTCGGGCCACCTGCCAGGGGACCCTCAGAAGCCTCGGGTGACCTGCCACCACGCCTCATGGGACTGGTCCTCCACCACCTCTTTATAAATGATAACAGCCACACCTGTGTCCCAGGAACTCTTGACACAACCACAGCCATTAGAACAGGTAGAGAACAGAACCAGGACTGGGAACAGATAAAACCAGAGAAAACAGGCCATCCAGGGCCAACCCTTCCTACTACAGCGCAGGGGCTATGGTGAGTGACCATCCCCAGCTTGTTTGGGCCACAGTGTTTATCTTAAGCCAACAAGCCAATGTTGGTTTTTTTCTCCTTGCGTTTCAAACTGACAAAAAATGGGACATGGATACACATACCCACATACACACACACCCACAGAGAGAGAGAAGACACAGAGAAAGAGAGAGAGAGAGAGAGAGAGAGAGAGAGAGAGAGAGAGAGAGACCTCTCCCATGTGCCTATGACCACGCCCCTCTTTCCCTTGGGCAATGTTGCTAAACCTTTCCTGGAGAGATGTCACAATCCAGACAGACAGGGCACCAACAACAAAGAAACCATGTCACCAAAGTCTAGCTTAACTAATCATTATGTATAATCAAAGTTACTTACAGGAAACATGGACAACTTATGAGCAGCTAGACCTCTGAAGAAGAGAGCTCCCAAATGCTGGTCAGTTACATCCTGCTCACAAGCACAGCCCCGGGAGCCACGTCTCATCTGTCCCACCCACTGAGAGAATATTAGTGGCCTGGGGTCTTGTGCAGATAATTGCAGCTGTACTGATGTTAAGACCAAGTTAAGACCAGAGAGCAGAATTCCATAGCAGGTATAAAAATACCTATAAGTACACCCTGATGTGAGCGAATGGGTAGACAAATGCGCAAGCTGGGGAAAAGGACAAATATTCAAAAATTTCTAAACTGCAGCCCAGAGAAGTTTTGTGCCCCTCAGGTGTGGGCTGTTTCTGACTTCCAAATAGTACGGCAGGGAAAGAAGAAGGTCGTGTCACTGTGGAGACACCTGACAAGCGTCTTTAGGCCGTGGCAGATCGTGGGGGCATTAGGTAAGGTCTCATGGTGCAATGAAAACAGTACCGTACTCTATGGTACGTCCTCTGTGAGGTGGAGCAGGGGAGTGGGGGTAGGGGGTGCCAAGAGTACACCTGTTCCAAGAGTACCGTATAGCCTAGGCTAGACTGATGGCTATCCAGCAGGTAGGCGTCACTCCACGGGACTGATGCTGACACCTGCAGGGTTCATGGTCAGCAGCGCCATCTAAGAGGTTCACAAGGACCAGGCGATGGAGGTCACAGGGCTCAGCTCTAATATTCTAACAAGAAACAGGGCGGGCGACAAGCGACAACCACACAGATCTGTGAACTCTAATCCCCAGAAAATCATCCTCAACCTTCTACACTCTTGATCTGTAAAAGGGAAAAGGAGGTAAGAGTTCAGAACAGTAGCGTGCACAGGAGAGGCGGGGGACGCGGGGAGGGGGGCGGGATGTGAGGGAGGGGGAGGCGGAATGGAGGATTTCCAGCCCGTGCGGAGCTCTTCTCGGTCCTCGCGCGCCCCCTGGTGCCCAAGGGCCGCCCCTACAGGTGGCACAGCTGCTCGACCCGCGGTGCGCAGCGCCCTCGTGTGGTCGCACACGGTCATCACCTGCAGCAGCCTCCAGAAGCCAGGCGCTGATTCTGAGTTCAGTGGTGACCAGATAGATACTGAGAACACCAAGCTAGTTCCTGCAAAGTCACAAGCGGCCTCAACCGAATCTCAGAGGCAGAGAAGCTGAATTAGCACAGGAACCCCAGGATGGCTCATCATTACCAGTCTTGGGTTTGGGGAGTGGCCCAAGCCATGACCCGACACTGGGAGCCTCCAGCAGTCAAGGCTGGGTCCCACTCAGCCAGGTCAGGTCCAACCTTATCCTGACGCTGACATCTCAGAACCTGGCTAGAATTGGGACTGTACAGTCCCTAAACAGACACAGAGGAAGCAAGTGGCAAACCTGGACCATCAAGGATCCTACAGACTGGGGACGACACTTCCAGAGGGGCATCATTCCCCAACTTACTAAGTTCCCAGGAGCAGGTGTTAACGGGGCCTGAACTCTTCTCCACAGACCTCCAAAGCCTACAACAATGCTGGTTTCTGCAGGCTGTTTCTCCACCCCTGTGTGCAGCAGAGCCCTTGAGGGGAAGAGGATTGAAGTGCCAAGGAGGTGGCAGTCTGCCTGGGGGGAATAACAACACCCAAAGGCTCTGGGCACCCTAATTCCATTGGTGGTTGTCTGTCAGGGTGACTGGACATGGAGCAACTGTTTTGTTCCTGTGTTTGGGAACTCAACCCTGCTTCTCTGGTTGCTAGAAGAGTGTGTTCCACCCTATGTAATTACCTTATCTTTGGCTTCTCTTACGCCAATGAAGAGGACCCAGCCCCTCTCACCCTCTACCTAGCACCGACCCCGATCCTTGGGGATTGCGACTGTCCTCCCTCCCACGCTGCACAGCTGAACTCTAACTCCCTATCCTGGGGGAATAGGAGGGCAATTGGAGGCACGCACGGCCTGAGATCTAGGGCCAATTCCCAGAGACGCCAAGTACCATGTCCTTGAGCAACTTGTTTAACCTGTTTCCCCTCTAAAATGGGATTGAAAAGGCTGCGACTTCTGTTAAACCCAGTACTCGGGTCACTGCCTGATACCATGTGTATGCCGGCTGATTGTGTGCTCTGGGAGGAATGGTTGCTGAACAAGGCTCATGACCAGTGGCACTGAAGGTCAGTCCAGTGCAGACTCCTCCATGAGCCCATAATCAAACTTAGCAGACTGCAGGTAAGGCAGGCTGGACAATCCCCAGGATGGAGAAGCAGGACCGCCTCTGCCTCCAGCCTGGACAGCCTCCAGAGGGCACTCAGAGGACTCCGCCGCCATCATCTCCAACCCCCTGTCCTACAGTGAGGCGGAGCGGCACGCTCATGAGCGTCACTTCCTTGACGGCAGTGGGCACACGCCCAAGAGCAGGATTCTAGTAGACCATGATGCAAGCAAGGGAGCAAGACCCGGCAAGGTTACACAGCTCGCAGTGTAGCTGAGAACTGACTACGGATGCCCTAACCACCCCGTTGCCCCACCCCTAGGATGTCAGTAGTCAACTGCCCACTTGTGTATCTTGCAAGAGACAGCTGCAGTTCTCCAGGGGCAGAGGCAATGGCAGTCAGAGGATGTGAGAACAGCACACCACACCGCGGACCAAGTGCCAGCCCAGCAACCACGTCCCCCTATCAAGTCAGAAAGATACTGCACAGAGCATCCCGGAGTCACCAACATAAGTGAGATGCATACCTTATCTAAACCAACCCGTCCCTTCTGCATAGCGCCCGGAAGCTACCCACCCACTTATAGTCCATGCTCGACTCATTCCACACCAAAGGAAGAGTGTGACAAGAAGATGCAGACCAAGTGAAAACCCACCTTGTGCGGTGTCCCCACCATTCCCATGGAGGTTATGCTAGACAAACGCGACACAAGTTAAACATGCTTGTGCTTGTGTTTAACTTACTGTGTTCACCCGTGCACGTGACTTTGTCCTTATTCACAACACTACATCCAACCAAAACCGTAAGTGGGAAGGGTGCCATAAGAGAACAGTTTCCATACCGCCTTTAGAAACATTTCCTTCCTTCTTCCTGAGCGAGAGACCCACCGTTCACACAGCAGGGCCTGCACGCAGCCCCACTGGAGTCAGAGGCTCCTGCCCAGGAAGTGGACAAGAACAACCCTGAAGAGAAAGGAACTCCAGGGAAGTCCAGGCACTGGTCTCAGCGACAGGTATCCAGAGGGACAGGCACCACCATCAGTTCCCAGAGTGCCCCGCGTGCCCTCTTCTTTGTGTGCATATTTGTGTCCAAGTGCATCTACTCTCTGGGCCATAAAGTGCGCACAGGGACAGAACACTGGGGCGAGGCTACCCTGGAAACTGTAGCCACCACCTCCAAGTTCAGGCTTTCGTCCAAGACCAGCCTAGACCCCACGGTCCTCTTCCGCAAGGTGTACACCTTGTGTTCCAGGAGCTCATGATTCGTGAACAAAACCCTTCTGGCATGACTAACAGGCACAGCTACAGAGGGAGACACTGCCTCAATAAAACAGAAAAAGAACATTTTAAAATGAGGGTGCGGGGGATAGACGGTGGGGTTCTGAGGGCATCCAAATTCCTTTTAGCCTTTCAGCATGTAATGGAGATTGCTTTGGGCTTGATAGCATAAAAATTAGTTTAATGCCCACAGTTAACAACCCTTGCCTCTTCTCAGACAAGATCTCCCAAGGCCAGGTCCAGAGCTGCAGTTTGCACTAAGAACACTCAGACCTGACCTTGGCTCCGTGGCCATCAGCCAGGCAAGTTCCCCCTCTAGTGTCCATATGGGGGAACTGCAACTTCCTCAAACGTGGGATGCTTTAAGGTACTATTAAGTGTGCTTAATAATTAACCACTGGTAGCCATTCAGATGAAAGTGGGGCAACATTAAAGAGGACATTTAGAGTCAGAATATGCCAAGTCGTGGAGCTTTTGAAAGGCCACTCCACTCCTAACACAAGGGTTAAACACGCACACCATTATCGAAAACCCAGGGGGCTGGAGAGATGGCTCAGCGGTTAAGAGCATTGCCTGCTCTTCCAAAGGTCCTGAGTTCAATTCCCGGCAACCACATGGTGGCTCACAACCATCTGTAATGAGGTCTGGTGCCCTCTTCTGGCCTGCAGGCACACACACAGACAGAACATTGTATACATAATAAATAAATAGTTTAAAAAAAAAATAAAGAAAAACAAAGGAAAAAAAAAAAAAAAGAAAAAAAGAAAACCCAGAGGCTGTGCCGTCTCCCCTAGATGTACCGTGCTTCGGGCATAGCCCAGGGCTGGACATCAGGTACCTGGTTTAAATAGCAGCTTCCACCAGACCTGATGGCACACACAGGAGACTAAGGCAGGAGAGAACCACCAGTAAGACTATCCTGCCCCAGCCTGGGCTCCCTGTATTAAAAACATGGTAAGTAGGGTGCTGGAGAAGACGGTTCAGCAGCTGAAAACACTTGTGCTCTTGCAGAGGACCTGAGCACCCAAATGATGGCTCGGGTTCACAAGCATCCCTACCTCCAGTTCCAGGGAATCTGACACCCTCCTCTAAGCTCCATGGGCACCAAGCACATACATGGTACCCAGATACGCATGTAGACAAAACATGTATGCACATATAATAAATAAATCTAAAGAAAAATTCACAGCTCCCCACCCAGGGCCTTTGCAGAGGAGCTTACAATATTTCCTCCTGCAGGGGTACCAGGCTTGGGACAAGGGGTCCATGGTGACCGTTAAAGTCCCTAAAACCAGCTTACCTGAAGTTCTTCGCATCTGAACATCTGTGACTATGCAGCAGCCCTGAAGACTACTCTTTAAAGCCGCACATGGTAGAGAACAGCGCAGCACTCGGCTGCTTCAGCGGGGCCACTGTTTCCACTGGCATCAGATATGCACAATAAAAGGGGACGTGAGCTCTTCTCAGAAGTGTTCGGATTTGGTAACAAGTCCCAGTTGTCAATTTTCCAAAAAAACTATTTTAAAACTTAATCAGAAATGGAATCTTGTTTCATGTTGAAATATTAAATATTTGGGTAGGTCTGTTTGCCTTTTTTAGAATTTGTCTTTTTTTTTTTTTTTTGTCTTTGTTTTTTTGACACAGGGTTTCTCTGTAGCTTTGGAGTCTGCTGTAAGGAGGCCTCTTGTTTGTTCCAGGCTGCCCAGAACCAAAATAATCACACAGAAACTGTATTAATTACAACACTGCTAGGCCTATTTGCTAATGCATATTTCTAGCTCACTCTTATCTCTCAAATTAACCCATTTCTATTATCTTATATTTCACCATGAGGCTGGGGCCTACCAGCAAGATTCCTGCTGGTGGCTTGTGTCTTTCTCCTCTGGTGGCTCCATGGCATCTTCAGACTCCGCCTTCTTTCTCCCAGCACTTTTAGTTTTCCCCGCCCAGCTCTACTCTGCCCTCTCACAGGCCAAGCCAGCTTCTTTATTCATTAACCAATAAAAGCAACACATATACAGAAGGACTTCCCATACCAGGAGCCTGTCCTGGAACTAGCTCTTGTAAACCAGGCTGGCCTCAAACTCACAGAGATCCCCCTGCCTCTACCTCCCAAGTGCTGAGATTAAAGGTGTGCGCCACCACCACCCAGCTGAATTTTTTATTTTTAAGTGTGTGTGTGTGTGTGTGTGTGTGTGTGTGTGTGTGTGTGTGTGTAAGTATGTGTGTTTGTGTATGGTTATGCACAGTTACCCCCAGAGGACCCATGCGCCTCACGTGGATACTGGGAATCAAACTAGGGCCCTCTGTGAGAACTGAATGTGCTCTTAAGTCCTGTGCCCTCCCTTAAGCTGTTGTTGTTGATGATGTTCTTGTTGTTTAACCCTTTGAGATAAGGTCTCATCTATCTTGGGCTAACTCTGAATTGCTAATTGCTAATTGCGATTCACATCCACTGCACCATTCTCCTGCTAATCCTTCTGCCTACACCTCTGAGTGTCCAGATTACATGTATGACTCAAAGACCAACCAATCTCAAACTCTGAGCTTCAACTTCAGCTGTCAGGATAGGTGCTGTATGTGCACCTCTGCATGAACCACGTACTTTTAACAGGTTCCACTGTTTGGGAGACGGATTCCCTAGAGAATTATCTGACTCTTGGCAGTATTGTTCTTGTGTGCGATTCACATCCACTGCACCATTCTCTCCTCCCCCGACCCTTCTTCCCACCGCCTCACCTCCTACCCTCCTGGCTACAATAGCTTTCAGTTCCTAGGACTTCCACACCCTCTTCTGGAGTGTTCCCTGAACTTGGAAGAGTTGGCCCATTTGGGACAAAGCACCAAGCAGTCACTTAAATAATTTAGTTATTAAATGACAAACTAAAAAGAAATGTTTGCTATTAAAAAAAAAAAAAAAGAAAATCAATCCTAACTTCAAACTCCTCAGTAGGATTAAATAAGCATTTTCGTAAAGACTGAAAATACCAATGAGTTTTACCTCTTAAGAAGTCAAGGCTATGGGACTTGAAAACGGAGACAGGAGATGATGAGGAGCTATCACCTGGAACTGAAGGGCAGTTCTGAAGGTCTACCGTAACACACACCTCGGAAACTTCAAGTTGGCATACCTGGTTACTTCAACATTGGCTCCTCTGGGGTTCACCCTGTCAACCTGACTGGATTTGAAATTATCTATGGGCTACAACTCCGAGTATATCTGTAAAAGTGTTTCCAGAAGGTTCAACCCTGAATGTGGACCACAGCATACTGTAGGCTGAGCTCTCAAACTGATTAAAAAGAAAATGCCGGGCAGTGGTGGTACACTACTTTAATCCCAGCACTCAGGAGGCAGAGGCAGGTGGATTTCTGTTTGAGGCCAGCCTGGTATACAAAGCAAGTTCCAGGACAAGGAGAGCTGTTACACAGAGAAACCCAGTCTTGAAAAAGAACAAAACAACAGGAAGGGAGGGAGGAAAGGAGGGAGAGAAGAGAGAAAGAGAAAGAGAAAGAGAAAGAGGAGGAGGAGGAGGAGGAGGAGGAGGAGGAGGAGGAGGAGGAGGAGGAGGAGGAGGAGGAGGAGGAGGGAGGGAAGCCAGCAAGCCATCTAACCAGGTGAGCACCAGCATGCATCTCTCCCTGCTTCCTGACTGCTGGTGGCTGCCTTCCCCATCTCGATGGAAGTGCTTTCTGTCAGGTTCTCTGTCACAGTAACCAGGGCAGTAACTGAGCACAGGGCCGATCCACACATTCAGCAACAGGCAGAACAAGATCAATCCAACCATGACCTTAGACTACTTACACTAGTAGTCATAAGAGCCACTTGGCTGAGCGGGACAAATGTCTCTGAAAGCTAAAAAGGGACAAGAGCAAGAACTTCGGAAAGGCCATGAGTAACTTAACACACACCTTTGCCCGAGAGGAAGTTCGAGTTTGTGAATTACACTACACAGAAAGTTGAGCCCTCCCCTATGGCTGCACACTCCAGCAGTTAGTGTCCCCCAATTACAAAGGAAAACCTCACCACCAAGATTTGCTTTCATTGCCTTGAGCCTTCCTACCCCACAGCTCACCTCCCCAATTATTACAAAAAGTAGAGTTTGGGGGAAAGTCTATATCAGGCTTTTTCTTTTAGCTACCAAACTGCTCCCAAATATAACACGGAAGACTTATTAGTTATGAATGCTTGGCCTAGCTTAGGTCCGTTTCTGGCTAACTCTTTTAAATTAACCTGTTTCTTTTTACTTTTTCCCCCTTCTGTGTATCTTACTTTCACTGCTTCTCACATCTGGCTGGCTAACAGCTGTCTGGCTTCTGGCCCAGGGAGTGCCCCTCCCCTTCTCCTTGATCTCTTCACACTTCTTTTGAGCCTAATTTCCTTCCTATTTATTCTATCCGACTGCCAGCCCCACCTATCCCTCTTCTGCTTAGCTTTTGGCTGGTCAGGTGCCTTAGGCAGGAGAGGTGAACCAGCAACATATATTTTCATAATTAAACAAATGTAGCATAAACAAATGTAACACACCTTTACATAGTTAAAAGTAATATTCCACAGCATGAACGAGTGTAACACATCTTTACATAGTTATACATTTCACAACAAAATCCATTCCTACAAGCTTATCTCCCGAAGTAGACACAAATTCCTAAGAACCCTTCTCTATCAAGGATGTTGTCAGACATAACCACACTGACTGACCAGTAGTTAGTGCGAGGCCCTCTAATTCCTACTTACCCAGCACCTTCCAGGAGAAACCTGCTCATGGGAGAACTGGTTTCCCTGGTGACAGGTAAATTAAGCCAGGGCGGCATGAGTCTCTGTTAAGGGCCACTCAGTGCTGGCCGTCCTCGGTGCCTCCAGACCTCATTTTCACTCTCATCCTCAATACATGAATCCCACCTCACACCCTGGAGGTTGCAGAAGCCAGCCATACCAGATCCACCTAGAACCGCTCCCTAGAGACTGGCTCCCCAAGACATATTCAAACTTGCTCAGTTCGACACAGCACACACTTGGAAGTCTCCTCCAAAAGGCGCCCAATCAAACATCAGACAACACTGCAGCCTGTCCTCTGGATGTGAGCGGGTGCTGCCGAGGCTGAAATAAAGCTGCCTCTAGCAGGGGACTTCAACTGCGACAAGATTTCTGCAAAAGCGGGCTAGTTTCAGCCTCTTCACAAATTTTGTTAGAAAGTCTGACAATGGAAGTTTAACTGGACCCCAAACTCTTTACTTCCAAATGTATCTATGATAGCCAAGATCTCTTGACCCCAAGGCTCCCTGCCTCATTGTTACCCCCACTTACCCTGGAGTCAAGAGAGCAAATAACAGAATTTAAGAGACTAAATCTAGGATAAAATAGTAAGGAAGGCAGGGATGGAGGGAGGGATGGAGGAAGGGAGGGATGGAGGAAGGCAGGGATGGAGGAAGGGAGGGATGGAGCAAGGCAAGGATGGAGGAAGGCAGGGATGGAGGAAGGCAGGGATGGAGGAAGGCAGGGATGGAGGGAGGCAGGGATGGAGGAAGGCAAGGATGGAGGAAGACAGGGATGGAGGGAGGGATGGAGGAAGGCAGGGATGGAGGGAGGGATGGAGAATGGGAAGGAGGAAGGCAGGGATGGAGGAAGGCAGGGATGGAGGAAGGCAGGGATGGAGAATGGGAGGGAGGGAAGGAGGAAGGGAATAAATAGGACACAAAGGAGGAGGTAGGGAGGATGGGTGAAGGTCTGGGAGGAGTTGGGGAGAAAAGTGGAGGACAAACATGATCAAATAAAAATGTACTTAAACTGGCTTATGTCAAGTTACTCATCTCAGTGTGGAGGAACACTACTTTTATTGTTTAGTCTTGTCATCTTGACATAATCTATAATCACCTAAGAAAAATCTACCTGAAGATTTTCCAGGCCAGGTTGGCCTTTAGGCATGTGTGCAAGAGACTGTCTAATTAGACCTGGCCCACTATGAATGGCACCATTCCACAAACTGGACACTGTATGTGTAAAAGCCACAAGGCATGCACGCATGCATTCTCGCTGTTCTTGCTGCTTGCTTCAAGCTCCTGCCCTGACTTCCCTACAATGCTTGGCTGTGACCTAGTACTGTAAGCCAAATAAACCATTTCTCCCTAAGTCACTTTTTGTCAGTGATCTATCATCGTAATGGAGATGAAACTAGGACCCTTAGGATAATGTAAGGATAAATGTTGTGCTGGAATAAGACAAGGGGTATTTGTAGACAAAGAAAAAGTCATAAAAGCATGTAAAGTAAGTTCAGCTTGGGAGGCTAAGAAAACCAGCCTTCCTGCAGATGGTTTGAATAAGAAATGTCCATGTCGTCTCCAGCTTTAACACTTCACCCCAGGTGATGGTGTTCTTTGGGGGTTTAGGTGGCCTTGTCTGAGGACTGTATCACTGGGGCCGGGCTTTGGGAACTTAAGGCTTGCATCATTTAAGCTCACTTGCTCGCGCTCTCTCTCTCTCTCTCTCTCTCTCTCTCTCTCTCTCTCTCTCTCTCTCTCTGCTTCATGCTGAAGGTTCAAGATGTCCTCAGCTTCAGCTCCAGATGCCATGCCTATCACTACACTATCTCCCTGCTCAAAGAAACCCTCTCCTGTAAAATGCCTCGGTCACTAGTGTTTAACTCAGTCACAAAAAAGTTACTAATACAGCCATGCTTCCACACAGGAAGCCACACCTTGGTAAGCACGAGAGATAATCACACCTATCTGCATTTAAGTTTTACTTACACAATGATCTCCATTTAAGTGGAAATGAAGAATCTTGCTTTCCAGGAAGCCAGGCCACCCTCTTCTATCCCTCCACCTTACACCAGGCAGCTTGAGAGCTCTGGAGAGGCGGGGTCTATACTCCCTCCCTGGCTCTGCTTGCCCCAGTTACTAGACACACACCCCTTCCTTCCACACAGTGCTCATAGCCCAGATCAGCAGGCTGATGGTTCGAGAACATCCCACAGAAACCAAACACCCAGATTCCACAGCTGTGAATTCAGAAATACTATGGGAGGCTTGTGCTAAAAAAGCATAAGACAAGTGTTTCTCATATATGTAAAGTCAGGGTAGAAAAAAATATTTAAAATTATGGCTCTTAGAATATTCTCTACCTATCAGAAGGTATAACTAGTACACTCACTGCAATGATCAAAATAACCTGCATCCTTTAGGACAGAAAGGTGCTTCCTCACTCTGGGTCACTACCACTCCCTCTAATGGATGTTGGGACGAAGGTATTCTGGCTTTCTGAAGATGGTCTTGATAAACATCATCGCTGTCAGCAGAGTAGAAAGCCTTTTGTTGCATTTTCCAAGACTGTGAAGAGCTCTCTGGCCAGTGAGGGGAGCCATTGGGCTGGCACAGGAGTTCTCTAAGCTCTACTGCACACTGCTTGGGAGAGGCCCTCATTTCCTGATGAGCTTTCCTAATTGCTACAAGAGGCCCATGTGCCTCTTGTAGAGAGAGTGAAAGGAATTCGCGACCGTGACTGTACATTACAAAGACATTCTACCACTATGAAAACACACTCTACACAGAACCAGTTTTAGCTGAATCTGTTTATTGCCTTCTATGTTTCATGAAAATGTAACATGTTTCTTCAGTATGACTTTGTGAAACGCACAGAGCATAGCTGGGTGAGACGCACCTCTACTCCTAGTCCACTTCTCAGGACAAATCATCAGCTGTCCGCTGTAATTAAATACTTCTTGCAATCCGTGAACACCAGGCTTAACATTTACTAATTTTCTCCTTTCAATATAGGCAGTAATTCACCATTGTCTTTCAGTTCCTAAGAATTAAAAAAAAAAAAAAAAAAAAAAAAAACAGGCATTCGTGAGTATACAGTCATGCAAAAAGAAAAAAGTATCTAAGCAACAAGTTTTTACCATATCTGACACCAAAAGGATACCTACTTAGCTAAACCTGCAAGCTTTCAACATGGCCATATTCTTACACTATAAAACTAAAGACACGGCACAGCAGTAGAGCACTGGCCTACAATGCCAAGGCCCTGGGTTCAATCTCTCTCTTCCCTCTCTTCTTTCTCTGCATAAGTAAATCTGAGTATAAACTACACCATTAGAATTTATTTTAAAGCAAACACAGTCATCTTTTTGTATTCACAGAGACTGACTATGGTTCGTACAGATCAAAGACAGCCCTTACAGAGATGGTATGTAGTTACAGCCCCACATTACTCATGCTATAAAGTGCATGCTGTCATGCTGTGTTGCTCGGAAAATAATGACAAAAACGCTGTACACTGCTGGGAGCATGAGGTCCTTGCAAAAGATCTCCAGAAAAACTAGGAAGGTTAAGCATGCAGGAAAAGATGCAGAACTTGTTCTTCCATCCAGAAGCTAGGAAGCAGAGGTGATTAATAGCCTGGTCATCAGTGTTATCTGATGGGCCAGGTCCTACAAATCTCCTACAGTCAGGATCAGAGGTGACTAGTAATCTAAATGACCATCATATTACCTATATAGCCAGGGGGTCCCCCAAGCTCCCACAACCAGGACCTGAGATACCTAACAGCCTAAATGACCCTTATGCTATCTGTATAGCCAGGAGCTCCCTGCAAGCTCCCACAGCCATGACCAGAGGTGGCTAGTAGCCCAAATGACCTCTTTGCTATCTGTAGGACTGAAACCAATCCCAATCTGCTATAGGTCCCTACACTAGCACAGGCAGCCTATCTCTAGAACCCATCTTCTTGAAAGGAATGACATGTACCTGGGTTTTGATGTAATTATGCTTTCTTGTGCACTGGGGATTACATTACACTAGGAAACTTCTTTCCAAATTATACTGGGTTTAAATATGAAGTTTGATCAAGATTGACAAGTCAATCTGAACTGAGTTTTCATTCCCCGATTCAGTTTGCTTCCCTGCCTAACATGACATCCACAAGAACTCCCTCAAGACATGTCCGCAACAGACTTAAAAAGAAAAATTTGAGACAGTGTCTTATTATGTAGCTTTGGCTGTCCTAACTCACTAAACAGACCAGGCTGACCTTGAACTCACAGAGATTTGCCTGCCTCTGCTTGTGCTAAGATTAAAAGGTGTACACACCACCAAATCCAGCTTCTACAGATTGTGTGTGTGTGTGCTCTTTAGTGGTTGATTCTCCATCTAGAACTGACAAACAATCTTAAGTTACAAAGTTAAAAGCGTGTTCTAAACAAATAGATTAGTGAACACAAAAGCACTGAGGAAAGCTAGCCATAGCTCAGGCATGTAACAGATCAGGTAGCCTCCAGTAGCATCCAGTCTTCTGAGTCTCTCTTCCCTGAACACAAGCTAATAGCCTGCCACACCACAGTCCATTTTTCTGATCTCCGGGTTTATACCTAAGCTCTGGTGAGAAGCACAGCAACTCTACCTAATAATAATAAGACTCTTTCCCTCTGAACCTACACTAAAGAGCTCCACTATCATCTGAGAGCAGACAGCTCAGACATCTTCACTAGGCATTTTAAATCACTCAATCCAGGGCTCCAAGTCCAAGCACTTCTCACTTCATCTAGTGCCTGCCAATAGCAGCCCTTTCCAGGCCGCCAGACTGGACAAGTCACTGAGCTACTGACTCGTCAACAAAAAGCACCAAAGCTCTGAGAGGCTGATCAGAATTAACATACAGAATGTGCACTAATAAACAGATGGAAAACTGCACTCTGTGGGAAACACAAAGCGACAGCTCCACAAACCTTCAAGGGGGAAAAAAAAAAAAAAAACAGGAGCGGCAGCATCAACTTGCCAATGTACATATTCTGCATCATAAGTGCGCCAGAAGTTTAAAATTACGTCCTGGTCTCCCCAGACCCCCATGGCTAAGGCATGGGCTGTGAAACATTCAGACAAGAACAAGCTCAAAAGCACCTGGGATCTAAAGACAGCTTGTATCTTACTAAGATAGGGACCTACGGTTGATGTGTGTGCACCTAGATATTAAAGCAACACATGCACACTTACCTTGCTGCTTCAAGGCTACTCAAAAGCTAGTGTTTTCTTTTCCTCCAAGAATGAGATTATTTATTAGGAAAACTGCATCCCTGCCTACTTTTCTTTTCTTCCCCTCCCTTATTTTCTTTCTTTCTTTCTTTCTTTCTTTCTTTCTTTCTTTCTTTCTTTCTTTAAGATTTATTATGTATGTCCAGAAGAGGGCACCAGATCTCATTATAGATAATTGTGAGCCACCAAGTGGTTGCTGGGAATTGAACTCGGGTCCTCTGGAAGAGCAGCCAGTGCTCTTAACCTCTGAGCCATCTCTCCAGTCCTCCCTCCCTTATTTTCAAAGGGCCACCAAACTCTGCACTTGGCAGGAAACAAAGCAACCCTGAACCAGAAAGACAGAGCAAGCCCTGCAGCTGCTTCAAGATCTACTTCCATAGAGATGTCGGCTGGTCCAGATATTAAGTTTCTTCACACTGTGAACGCCTATTTTTAAAGTTTTTATTTTATAATATTTAACTATTTTAAAAACTTGTTTTTCACTTGAAACTCAAAGAAATTACCTCCCAAACAATCAGAAGGCCTAAGGGCAGTCTTAGCCCTTGAGGAGAAGCTGCCCCCACTGTCAGCTAAGTCATACATGTCCCCTCCTTAACATACTAGCCAAGGCAGTAGGGTGGGATGGGGCTAACAAAGCTGCAACTTTTCTATATTTACATTAACCAACACAGCTAATAAGTACAGTTACTAGTAGATAAGGCTGCCTACTAGCACAAAAAATGATTAAGTCCATTTAAAAGACAAGAGAAACTAAATTTTTAACTGCCTAATAACCATTTACCGAGATCCTAAGATACACAGAGCATCAGGAAGGATTTGAAGGGATAGAAGGCCAGCTGTGGTGGCTGAAACCCCAGAACTAGGAAGACTGAGACAGGTAGAAATACTGCTACGAGGTCAGCCTGGTCTACAGAAGGAACTTAAAGGCAGTCTGAACTACAGTTTGAGACCTTGTCTCAACAGCAAAATAAGAAGCATGTAACATACAGTGCCTGCCTTAAGCAGAATTACACTCTAATAGCAAACAGAGACCCGTCACTTGGCAAAAGTAACCTGCAACTATGGCGTAGGAGTAAAGAGACTCTTGCCTCAAGCCTCCTAGTCCTCATCCTCACTCTTGGACCTTTGGTAGATTAAGGAAAAAGGAAAATGGCCCAGAGAAACAATTACAATAACAAAAAATGAAGGAGTGTAAGGATTTTGGGACAGAGAGATGTTTCTGGCAGGAAAAATGTACACATTTACCAGGAAGTTGGACCCTGAAGGATGGAGGAAGAAAAGATTTAATTATGGAAGAAAATCTCAAGTTGGGAAACCAAGTAAAGAGGTTGACAGGCAAGAAAATAGGGAAGAAAGCTGTGATACAGTTAGCACGGCAGGGTCCTGAGTTCATCTGGACTTTCAGCTAGAGTTTAGCTCTCACTGGCAGCATTCGAAGGATTTGACAACAGCTCAGAGCAGGAGTAAGCACGAGACACTAAGGTACATACACAGAGGATGGTGAACGTGAGACTGGAGAAAAGAGCCAGACAATGCTGAGATTGGACGCTTAAACATCAAATTTTTCAGTTTTTGAGAACACAATGAAAAGCATTTACCTTAACAATATCCAATCCTCCAACAAGCTCCCCTCTCACATACAGCTGAGGGTAGGTTGGCCAGTTTGAGAATGTTTTTAATCCCTGCCGCACCTAGAGAAACAACAGGAATCCTGAAGTGAGTCTTTCCACCAGACCCTGTGACTGAAGGTAAACACGGAAGGAAACAGAGAACCCAGAACTCACTTCTTCATCCTCCAGTATATCGAAAGTTTCATATTCAACCCTGAAAAAGGAAGAAAGGTTTTTAACAGGTATTCATTTTAAACAAAAGACATAAAGCCTACCTAGTATTTTTTAATATGGTCAGGGAAAGATTCCCTGCTAACAAAACTTTACTTAAAGCAACATGAATGACTATCATTGGGCTTGTAGTTCTAAGACAAAATTACTAGTCTTTGATGGACAAAACTAGCTACAGCAGGAGCTGCCAAAATTCTCTTATGGGATGAGTGGAAGGCCAAGGCACTTGTGTGGAGGTCAGAGGACAACTTGCAGGAGTCAGTTTTCTCCTTCTACTATTCAGGTCCCAGAGGTCAAGTTCAGGTCATCAGTCTTAGGGACAAGCACCTTTACCCTCTAAGCCACCTTGTTTGCCCCCAGTGTTTCTTAAGAAACAAGAGCCATTTTGTTTTAAAGGTTATATTCAGACTGTGTTGCTTAATTGCCTTCACTCCTGCTCCAGATCTGCAACTTCAGAGAACAGGTTATCTACTCAAAGTATGACCAGAATACATACTGCAATTTGAAAAGAAGCAATCATGAAACGGGAAATAAAACGTTTGAAAAATCCTAAAGAACATGCGCTCAATATCTCAACATAGGTGGGTTGGCTTTAACCACAAAAATCATTGGGGAATCTCCACCTGGCAGCCATCCCAGGCGCTCCACCACAGGAGCAAAGACTTCAACAGCTCACCCTATTCCAGGCAAAGGAGACCAGAGGCTCATATCCCCCAGGACCTGAGTTATTATAGGCAGCTAGAGATGCCTGGTTTAAATGCTGGAAAGCCAACTTCTATCTTCTGCAAGAGCAATAGACACATACTCACTGAGCCAACTCTTAAGCCCTGAAAACACAGGCTCCTAAATAACATTAAGAATATATGAATATCTCTCTGTATGTCTTTATGCATGATGAGAACAAGGGCCAGAAAATTCCACTTTGGCCTAAGTTAATTTTAAAAAAGAAAACTATAAAAAATAAGACAATATATGTCAATAAATAAATACTATGCAAATAGGCTTTGACATTAAGACTGCAAAGTATCAGCTGCGGAACTAAAAGGCTGAAATTTTTTTATGTATACTATTTGAAAACAAGATTTACATACCCAGTACTATTCAGTATTTCCAGAATTTGTTTGCTGAATCCACATTTTGCTTCCTAAATTATATATATAAAGAAAAGTACATTGTGCATTTTTTCACAGACCCAGTAAGTGTAGCTGCAGTGAAATGCTCAAGCCAGCACCCCAGCCACTGTGCTTACCCCGCTCCCATGCTTCTTCCGTTCCCTCTGAAGTGCTAGCCCAGGCTGCTATCATCCCAAACAACCTATAGATTAGACTGACTCTGGCTTTAACTTCATAAGATGTGGAACATGTAACAGCTTAAAAAAGTCAAACCCAGTTCGTCTATACAGACTCACCTAGACTCTTTCCTTGCTTTATGCAAAGTGATAGAACATAGTCAAGTGAGTAACAATAACTAAAATAATTGTTTTCACATCCCAGGAACCTTCAGTCACACCTTTTAGACTTATCTTTGCGTTGTGGCATCAACTCATTTGAAGTGACTGAGATCCTATGATGTTTTTCAGGCCACAGATTCCCCAAGCCCCAGCTGTCTTGGGAAAGAAGCCTGACAGACAATACAAACATCTTAAAAGCTCCCAGGACACCATTTCCAAGAAATGCAAATTCTCCTTGGACAGCACAAGAAATGTAGAGAATGAAAGTCAGCTTCCAAAATAATGGAGCAAGAGTGCCGCTTCATCATCACTACAAATTAACATCATGTTTATTTTTACTAAGTGTACTGTTCCAGTCACAGAGTCTGTGTCCTAACACAGTGGTACCAATGTGCTAAAATTATATTGTCCTCCGTATTACTTCCATCACACTAGTTACATTAACTAGTAGTTGTTTATTGTCCACCATATTACTTCCATCACACTAGCTATATTAACTAATACTTGTTTTAACTAATGGGCCTCCCGGTGTTGGGGCCACAGCAACTCTTAAAGCAACCTGTCCTATGGCATCATTAGGTCCATTCACAAAAAGGCAAAGGAAGGCAAAGAGCTCTGCGGCATATACCCCAGGTGGCTCTCACCCTTCTGAGCTTTAGTCTCCTTATCCTGAGAGGAAAACAAACTGTATAGCTTTGCCTGCCTGAAGCTAAAGAGCTGAAACTCAACTGTTAAAACTGTAAAATGCAAGAGAAATGGCAGGGCTAGCTTTTTAAAATTACCAACCTAATCCCAATCCAGAAGAGAGCCAGCTCTTCACCAATTAATGAGTGCAAGGGGACGTATCAAACTAATGAAAATTCAGTATGTACTTCCATCAAAGTACAAGAACCATCGTATTACGAATGAGAATTGTGGTAGTTTTACTCATCAACGAGATACCACAGAGCACAAGGACCACTGTCAGGGTTTAGTTCCTACTCTAAGGACCTAAGACCAAGACCCCCAGGACTACCAGAGAAGTACATTTGCCCACAGTCCACACTCTCAAACAAAGGGGACTGGGACAGCAATTGAGAGAATCAGCTAAGTGCTCACAGTGTTGACCACTTCAGCTGACAAAGTTTGGCAGCAGAAAGCAAGGCACCCTGCTGAGACGCTGATGATAAAGTCAAGTGAAATGGAGATTACTCTGTTTGATCTCCATAAGCACCAATTAAGGCCCAGATAACTTCCTGAAACCACTACAGCTTCATTAGCTAAACTAGAAAAAAACACTTAACTGTCCCCTTGCTGCAAATGTTAACATCAAAAGAAATTACAAATAAAACCATTTTTGAGTTCCTTACCTGTTTGTTTCCTTTCATAAAGAGCATCACAGAAGCTTTATTGGTCAGCACTTTGAGCCTGAAGAGAGAAAATTGATATAAAATGGCTCAGCTCAATTATTAAACACCACTTCTGCTCAGCTTCATAAGTAGCAGGCATATTTGAGGGCTAGCAGGATGACAGCTCACAGCTTTGAGTGGTATTAAACAAGCAAAAGCACTGACACTTTCCTTTATTTCATTCTCTCCCTGAGCCACTGTAAAACATAATATGGCTTTTTAAGGCAACGAATGTTCCTTCAAGTTGCAATTTAAGCCCATCAACTTGTAGTACTAAAAAAATAATAATAACCAATTCAGAAGGAATTATTCGATGGGGGGGCTATATATTGAGCCATCTAAAGTTCCCAAGATGGATCAGTGAGCATTTTCCCATCACAATGCTGCATAATACTCCTCATCCCAGAGCAGGGCTGCCGGCCACAATGGTAAGAAGGCAAATCTCAACCCTCCAACCACCACTAACTGCTGAAAATCACAGTTCTCATCTTAACCTGACACTTCATACCTTATATGCCACCTGCAAAAAAAAAGCTCAAACTTGCTGTCAGGAATGTTAATCACCCACATCTGGAACAAAGTTTAGTCACAAGTCTTTAGGGAAAATTGCCGTAGGGACATTTTTTCTTCACTTCTCTCATGCTGTGGAAGCACCATGGACTAAAATTTCCTTGTAGAATAAAACTGAGGCCAGTCAAGTAAACATATCACACAGACCATGACACACTTCCAGGTCCTCAACAGGACAAACCTACCCCAGCCAACTCAGCAAATGATCGAGCCACCTCAGTTCATACACTACAAGTTTCTGTCAGAATGCATGTCATTCTGCTAGATAGGAGTCCTTCAAATTACTTCCCAAAATATATCACACACTGCTTTCTCTCCTGCCGTAGCCAGCATCTGTGTGTGCCTGAAGCACAAGAGAGTTAGAAGCAGTACTTTAGGGAAGATCAGATGAAGCCAAGGCAACAGCAGCAAGAATAGGCCAGAGAGAACAAGCACAGTGTCCAGTCAATCCAGGAATATGAAATGAAGAGCCCTACTCTGGGAGCAGCATAGCCTCGGGACAAGGACAACATGGGTCACAATAAGACCACAAAAGGGGCCCATGTGGTATCCACAAACACTACCCTCTCATCACAAGAAAAGGGCACACACCAGTGGCTGGGCCAGCATGACATACATGGAATACTGTTCCTAAAGAGTACCTGAATTAAGTATAGATGATGGTTTTTTATTAAATATTTGTTGAAATTTTCAAAAGGTGAAATAGCAAGAAATTTATAAACTCAAGCCCCAACTAACAGTGATGGGCTAATGCATTTCAAGATAATTCCTTTTAACTAATTATTAAAATAAAAATGTGAATTAATAAATTCACATTTATTACAGAGAGTCCCCTTCACGAGTCCCTCCCTATCAAAATGCAACATTTCTACAAAACTTCTGGAGCAGACTATGATCCCTCATAAAAAAAGAAAGATGATTTCACAGCCCCAGAGGCTGCCTGAGTTTTGTTACTGTGGCTTAGAGAAAGCACTCTGAACTAGCTTTTCCCATTCAACGCTTAGCACACTCAAGGATAGAACATGGTACTTCAGCTGTACACAAAAACACAGGGGTGCTACGCTCACACACAAACACAGGAACAAAATAGGGCCCTGGACCCACTAAAAGTGACATTTCTGCAATAGCAAATATATTCTTCATAGTCAATAAACTGAGGTAAAACATTTCCAGTCAATTTCAGAGCATCCCGAGTTTCCAAGACTAGGCACTGAGACAACAACCACCAAATGCTTGGTGTCAACTCTGAAAGAAGAATGCAGTAACAGGATTTACAGACTCAGCTTTCTAGTACTTACCTCTCCTCTAACTTGGGAGCTTTGGGACAAATTGTATCTAGCTCTTCTGATGCTTCCAGCTCCTGAAAGGAGGACATTATTAGAACACAAACCACCCTGACCACCCCTATGTAGAATACTGACAAATGCCTATCAGAAAAACTGTGGTCGTTAGTAAATCCGTAGGTGCAGTAAGAAATACATGCACTCAATTTATTACGAACACTTTAGAAAAGTGTGCTCTAAACAAGATGTCTTTACAAAGAATCTAACCTTAATTATGTCAAGTCCTCCTATGAGCTCTCCAGAAACATAGAGCTGAGGATAGGTGGGCCAATTAGAGTATGTTTTGAGCCCCTGTCGAACTTCCTCGTCTGAGAAGATATCAAAACTGCTGAACTGGATATTGTGTTTGTGAAGGATTTCCACCATCTGCTTGCTGAAACCTGCAACAGAACAAGGAAATCAGAGAGTTCAGCATCTCTCACATACCACAAGGTGTCCAGGGGACATAAATGCCCATCTTGCCTGCACAGTGATTGAATCAGCATAACTGGATAGGTTAAGAGAAAAATAAATGCTAAAACCCCTCATTTGACCTAGAGCCTCACACAGTGAGAATTTAACATAAACATTAGCATAAGGGCAGTGAAAAGTATGTATTTATCAAAGCTGCTCTTTAACTGAGACACAGCACTAGCAGAAGAGCAGAACCCTGAAAGCCTGGCAACCCTGCCACGGAACAAAGTCCTTTATTGTCGCCTCCCTCTGCATTAAGGGACTGACCAGGACACCTAGGACAGCTATTTTAACCACTGCTTGACCACAGTGAGACCCAAGTGTAGTCCTCACTCCACTCTCGTGAGCCCATACACATACTTCTGTGGGTGCTTCTCATCTTCACCTCTGAGCAGGATGATGGGAATCACAAGTGCTCTCTTTGGGTCTGAAGTGGACACCGTAGAGTAAATGGTAAAGTCATCTTTGTTGGTACATATGAACTATCTGTACATTGGCCCCATTCCTTCTCAGCTTCTGTTATAACCTGATAGATGCTTTCCTATAATTATTTACATTCCCGACAGCGTGTACTATGATGAGTTTTTTTCTATACTATAGTGACAAATTTATGTCCCCAGAGTTTATTAGACTTTGGTCAAGTGTTCACAATGAAGGAGTGTTAAGCATTAAGTCTTAATAACCTGAAGAAAGGGTGTGAGCATCAGTCTTATGAACCTATAGTCCAGACACCACCTCTCATCAGTAACATCTCCAACTCTGAAGCACATTCCCCTTTCTCACGGCACCATTCTTTGAAACATACTCTTTCATTCACTGGAACATAATCCCTTCTTCCAATTAAAAATCCCTCTAGATTGCCACACATCAGCAAATATTTTCAAACAAAATCAAATCATAAAATCCTGTATAAGATTACCTGCAATGGTTTTATCTGGCGTCACCCAAAAGTGCATTTACTATTAAAAATATGGATCTACAGCTGAGCCCCAGATGTTTCCTGGCTCTGCAGTTTTTGAGAGGAAGCACTAAGATGAGTGTGTAGCACATAAGCTGCTTTTCCTACAACTCAAGTGTGGTGTTCATGCACAGCCTGAAGTCAAACACCGTTTCTGAATGTTTTCACTCATCTGGGAGTTCATTAGTAAACAGCTAACGGCTGGCTGCTGATGGTTATTCTGTTCCCAATATATTAGCTCGTTTCTACTGTAACTGGCTGAGAAAAGGCTTTATTTTGGCTTTAGGCAATTACATGCAGACTAGAAAGATTGATTGGTAGGATTTCATTTTTAAGGGTTAAAGTGGCAGATTGGAAATGTTATGCTTAAGGATAAAGTAGTAATAAGGCTTTATTCTAATAACAAAATATTTATACACTCCTGAAGAAAAATGCATGCATGCAATAGAAGCACTTAAAAGTTAAAAAAAAAAATCTCATTTACCACAAAATCACCATTTCTATCTGCAGTCATTTCCACTCGTGACATGAGTAATAAGCCTAACTGCCACATTTAATAACTACCTAAAACAGACCTTAAGAGTGTTTCTGCACTTGTGCCTTCATCTGACTCTTACTGTTGAAGCTCCCACAGCCAAACACCTACCAGCTTTAACTGCAACAGCTATAAGAGTCCCCCAATAACCTCATTACCCCACTAAAGGACCTCGGTGATTCAGGAAACTTCTTTAAAGGTAAGCGAGCTCTCTTCCTATCCTCATGAGAGGCCAGGAGAGGAAACTCAGGTCTGTGCCCTGAGACCCTCTCAACACCAGCTTTTAAATCACCATAAATTGTGCAGACAGAGTCTACAAGTACAGCAGAAAGTGGAGCTGTGGGCTGTACTGGTTATAGGACAAACAGGCTCTGGAGACAGCTTTCCCTCTTTCCTGGGTATACAGTGTAAATGTTATTGGAGTTTTTCTGGGTAACACAAAGCAAGGCTAGAGCCACTGATTCAAATACAAGTGTAGCTCTTACTCCACAACAGAAGCTGAACCAGGAGCAAAGCAGTGTTAACGGCAGAGTGCTCTAAAAAGTATTTCTGCTAGATGAGAGGACCTCTTGAGCACAGAGATGAACGACGTTTTCATGAAGGGACTAGCCTACACTCTTCACTGGACTGTCAATATGGAGCACAGTTCTACACTAAGCAGGCGCAGAAAACAAAACTAGAAGTGAAGCCACTTATGTTTCCCAAAGACAGAAGATGAAAGGTGAAGACAGTGCACAGCACTGAGCACAAAAGCCAGAGAAGGAGGTGGCCAGGCAGTCCCCACACAAAGGCTTTCCAGCTGACCTAACATGGACACTTTATTAAGTACCTTCCAATAATCCGTTTGCTCTATATGCTAAAAAAGTGGACACATAACAAGAAACCAAAATATCAGAAAAGAGGTACCTACTGGGATTGTTAGAAAAGTTACAAACAGAAGAAACAACAGTTTAAAACCTTATGCATCAAGCAATCTCTTTACCTTTTTTCTTTCATTATCTAAATGTCTATAAAATCTTATTTTCAGATTGCTCTAAAATATTTAAATTTTCTTTTTATTCTATTTGTACTTTGAATGCCACAACATAAAAAACTCAAGAACTATGTCATAAATTTGATTTAGTGAAATAAAGACTATTTCTAGATAAGCAAAATTCAGAAAGACAAGTAACACACATTTTCCCTTGTCTGCACAAACTAGATTTAAAATTTGATGTGTGCATTTGTAGGCACATCTGTGTGCACATGGGGAATGCCACAATAGTGGGAAGGGAGGGAGCAAAGGAGGAGCTCTAAGTGGGTGGGAAAGAGACAGATGAAGTACAGGCACTGTGAAAGCAGCAAGGAACTAACAAAGGAAGGAGAACCAGTTGGAAATGGAAGGAGCTTAACATAATGTAGGAGGGGAAAAGATACCACAGTCTAATGTATGCTAACATAAAAGTTAATTTTTTTAAATAACTATCTTTTTGAAGAATTTTTTATGATTTATTATTTTATGTGCATTGGTGTGAAGGTGTCAGATCCCCTGAAACTGGAGTTACAGAAAGTTGTGAGCTGCCATGTGGGTGCTAGGAATTGAACCAGGGTCCTCTGGAAGAACAGTCAGTGCTCTTAACCGCCGCCAAGCCATCTCTCCAGTCCCCTAAAATGACTATTTCTATGTCTGTCATTAATACATTTAATCAATTAGCCCCTGGACTGAAAGGCCTTTCAAGACTAACCTTACCCATGCTAGCTCCCTGCAGAGCAGCTGAAATCCAAGGTGGTACCCGACTTATACCCAGTTCCTGAGCAGGGCTGAAGCACAATTAATGACACAAACCCCCTTCCCTGCTGCCTGGTAACACTTTCCCAGCCAATTTTGCCTCCTGCCAATTTCACTAGGTTTTTAGAAAAGATTAAAAGAGTGTTACAGTTGGGTTGGATTGACTCTGGGTTTGTATGTATAGCCTGTCATACAGGTTTGCACACATTTTACAGGCCTTTTTACCGTCCTTCCAACTAGAATGAAGGTAAGTCCTTAACTAGACTACATTAAGCACCAGAGAGGGCAACAGTTCCAACCTCCACTAAAATAAAGTAACGAGAAAGCACTGTGAAAACTGTCTGTTTCATGTCACTGCTTTACTGGGAAATCTTTCAGGCAGAACTGAGAGAAAAGAATCACTTCTTCATCTTTTTAATAGAACTTAGCACGATGTTTTACTGTTAGAACTAGACTGCCTCCTGACCAGAGGAAGACTTTAACCTGAACATACTCAGAAAGGCAGCATGGCTCTTTCTGGTCACACTGGACATTCAGTAATCCTATCAAGAGCATATTCAACTTTACTGCCACCTATCTTAATAAATCCCCTCCAGTGCAGTTGAAACACATATCCTTAGTCTCAACAGAATCATCAAAAAGCATTAAAAACTCAATTATGCAGCATAATAATGTAGTAGGCACAGTAAAAAAGAAAACTACATAAGCTCAATACCAGAGGGGTCAAATAATTACAAAACTTATTTAAGAGTAAAATTACCAGCATCTTCACATACAGAAAGTACATGTGCCTGTAAGCCAATACTCAGTGATCTTTAATCCACTAACAGCTATCAACCAGAAGTGACAGCAGTGGGTAAAAAATGCCATCACGTAAGCACAAGAGGGAAAGCAAAAAGACACAGGGCAGGCCCAGGCCCTAACAAAAGCCCTCAAATTTTTAAATTACTAAATCTGAACAAAAAGATGAGAAGGAGGCTGCCAAGAAAGAAAACGATTCAGAGCAAAACTGCACAGGCCAGAGATGCTCAGGAGCTGAAGGTGCCAGGACTGGAGGTGAATCCCAGCATGTACGTAACAAGCCAAACGTCCAGTAAACAACTGTGGCTCCAGCTCCCAGAGGATAGAGACACGACTTGCCAGCCCAGTAGGTTCCAGACACTTTGCCTCAAAGAAACAGGTGAAAACTGACAAAGAACACCCAATGCCCTCCTCTGGCATGCATCTACATTCACAGACAAACAGATATATAATTATCTTAAAGGGCTGGAGCAATGACCCAGGTTAAGAGTGCTCAGGTTAAGAGTGCTCATTGTCCTTGCAGAGGAGCCAAGTTTCAGCCTCAGCACCCATGCTGGATAGCTCACAATCACCTCTATTCGCAGCTCTAAAGAATACAATGCCCTCTTCTGGCCTCTTTGCCTACATGCTATGCTCATACACAAAGACATACAAACACACACACATGCACACACACACACACACACGTTCAAGCACATGCCCTCTCTCTCACACAAATCTTAAAAAAAAAAAAAAAAAAAAAAAAAAAAAAAACATTACACAGGCCAGAGATAGCAATATGACAGATAAAGCTGAAACCTAATCCCTGACAGGTCTGCCTCTAGGTTGCCAACCTTCATAGCTGAGAACTCAGATATAAAACACAAAAAGCCTGAACTTGGTGATTTCCAAAGATCTCCCCTCTGGCTCCCATGTCCTCCAAGTATATAGTAAACACTGACAGCTACCACTGACTTGTGTAATGATGACACAGGCATGAGTAACATGCCTAATTCCACACATATCCACGACACCCACTCAGGCAGGGATGTTCTGTTCCCATCATCAGGATTATTCTTACCACAGCGTGGTTCTTGAGGTGTTCCCTTCATGAACAGCATGCAGGGGGCAGCGTGAGTCAACTTTTTCAGGCGAAGATTTAGATCTTCTTTAAGATGCTCGTGAGTACTAGGAGGAAGGGATCCGCTAGACACGTGTCGCTGGACTTTTTTGTTCAACTCTGGGGCATGTGCACCATCTAACCGGTCGACTTTCTGAGAATTCTGAAGTTTGAAATATCATTTAGAATAAAGTGGCATTCCTTCACCATTATCTATATTTTAGACTCCAAGCTTACAGAAAAAAAAATACATAGCTCTAGCCAATCTTTAAAGGTATCCCCTTTCATTAGTGAAGTGAGAGAGTCTGATTAGCAATTGCTTGTACTATTCTCACTTAGAAACACTTTTTTTGGAACATATTAGGTACGCACTGACATCTGAAAGTAAGACCAGCTTGAAAGGACCTACTGAACACAAATGAAGTTTTGGAGAGCTGTGGTAATACCCATCGGTGCCCGGAAGCAAAGACTTGCACTTGCTTCCCAAGGAGTCATTAATCAACTAGAACCAGCCAGATGTCTCCTCATATCCAGGCACATGCCCTCAATAACCCACTGCAAACCTGGGTCAGGGAGTACTAAGTCTGCAGCAGAAGTCTAGATTCTGATCAGGAGGCTCCATTCTAGCTGTGGGCTGCCCACTGCCCATGGCAAGCAACAAACATGGTCATCATCAGTGCAAAAAGAGAGAGTACCCAAAAAAATGTACAAGGCCAGGAGATCAGAAGAGGATTAAAGAATCAAAACAAAAGAGTCCCAGGAGCCACTCAGATGGACCATTGCTGGTGCCTCTCTCATCCTTACCTTGAAGAATAGGAAGGTGGGGACAGAACTAATTTCATATTTTTCAGATACTTCAGGAACAGCTTCGGCTTCCAGCTTTAAAATAAAAGAATCCAAGCTTCATTATTACTGCTTCTTTCTATACTTTGCTATGTAAATCAGTTTCACATGCACTGTCCTTTCAAGTCCATGGCATTTTAAGACTATAGGACAAAAGTTTATGACACATTTACATTTAAATGAGACTCACTGGGCTGGCATGTCATCCACGGAGTCTGCAGTGTCAAAACAGGTTCAGAGGTTTTTATTTTGTTGCACATTTCAAAAGATGCCTGGAGGCTGTGAATAAAATTTTTGGTGCACTAGTGACCTAGTAAATTTTCAATCATATGCAGCTACTACTATATTGAAATCCATAAATCACTGACCCCAGTTATGTCATGATTACAGTTCTTATTTTCTGCCCACAGCAATTCTTGCTGTTTGCTCTATTGACTAATTTCAAGAGGCAGTACATCATGACTGACAGTTGCAGCTTTCTGCAAATTATGAAGCAAAAAGGAGTATTTCTTCAATAAACTATTGATGTCTGATAAATTTTACTTTTAACCCCTGCATGGCTGCTGGACACTAAGCAAACAGCCTCTTTGGCTGCTTGCTCTCCAGTCTATTCAAACATATGAACTCATTTTGACTAAGATGACTGTATCTGGTCTGATCATTTCCTTGGGGCCCCTCATCAAACAAGGTATGGTGATATCTGGCATACAGGTTTCAAAAAGATTTAGAAACACAATTTCTAGATAATTAGAACACAATTACTATAAGCTATTTACGTAGGTCTTTATAAATATACTTTGAGAAAAACCGAAATATATTATATTTTCCTCTCATAGGACTGCCAATTTAATATAAACTTTTTGAAACCAATAAAAACCTGTATTCACATTATACCTATAGGAAATAAAATTTATTGATAAATTATATTGTTAAATGTGTTTAAAATAATATACTGAATTTCTCCAAGAGTGAAAGATTTCCACTGGGCTTGAAATGTGATTTCTACCTCTGCTGTACCCAGTCAGGCTACCTGTGCAATGCCTGGCCTGTGGAGCACTGTCCCAGCCTGCAAGACTTCATGCTGCCTGTCGCACCTTTCCACAGGTTTTATAAGGATGCTTTTAGTGCCTTCTGCAATATTGCTTTTAATTGTTTCCATTTTTCAAATGTACCTAAATATTCAATCAGTGACGGCTGTCCTTTCTTATGATAAAAGGACAAAAAGAGAAAGCTGCCTGACACAAACGTTTACAACAGACCGCAGTTAGGAATGTGCATACTATTTTCTTTCTTGACACAGCTCCATACTCAGACCAAAAGTGTGCCTAAAATGTCACCCAGCAGTTCACTCTTTTCTTTAACTCTGACAACTGAGAGTCACTCAGAAAGAGACCTTACCTCCAATGCACCTGAGCAACATTAAGAGGGCACATATTCCTGGACCAGAACAGACAGCACTCTAACACATGCCTACATGTGTTAGTTAACTAGATCCCTGCTGCCATTCCTGCCTGAAGATCACTACAAGTGCCTCCCCTCCAACCAGCTTCCAGAAGACTAGCTCTTCCTCCCAGAGGCCATGGGAACAGACAAACACACAGAAAAGGGGACAGGATGTCCGCTAAAGCCACAACAGTTCTCCAGAACATTAGCACCATCTGATGGTCCAACACCTTTGTAGACCTGGGGTAGAGGCTCCCAGGATTTGCCTAGCATGCCTGTAGCCCTGGATACAACCCCAAGCACCACAGAAAGAAATCTTTGCAGCACTCAAAATTCTTTGAAAATATGGTTCCAATATAGTATAATGGTCTCAGTAATGAAAATAGAAAATATTTTTAAATGACCTGCATGTACAGGAGCTCAAAGCTACCTTTCATGAACAGTCAGCTCCATACCATGAGCCCTTGTACAAACTAGATGAATAGACCTGATAACCAGTGAACTATCACTTGTGGGCATGCCTATAACGGTGTTTCACCTGAGAGACAGACTAAAACAAACAACACGTGTGAGCATCACCCAAGGGGTAAGGGCTCACCAGAACAAAGAACGATAAAGAAAAGGTCTTAGGCTGAAACACCCCCCTCCCCCTTCCCCCTGGAATAAGAACCCCATGTCAATGAGCCTTTGTGCTCCCTCCCACCCCTGGTTCTCAAGCTTTACACTATCAGTCCCCTGGTTCTCAGGCCTCTGGCACACACTGCACAGCAGCACCCCTGCTTCTCAGCTTGAAATGGGGCTCTACAGCTCTGTGATGAGGTGAGCCAATTCCTGTAACAACTCTCCTGACCTATCTGTAGCTCCATGTCCCACTGGCTGGCTCTCTGGACAAACCTGGCTAATGTAAAGGTGACTTGGATGACTTATGCTCAGATAGATAAATGATACAGCTCAGAAGTGACGCTGAACTATAAAATCTGGGCCTGTCATTACACTACACGTAGCTTTCTACTACTATAGTCAGAAGAAATACTGCACTTTGGGGATTGGATTTATCACCCCCACCGCTACATCTTCACAATGATGCCTATGGTGGGAACCACTTGCTCCCTACCCCGGAGAAGCTCTTCAGAGCCTTCCTAAGGTGTGCCTGGGAAAAGGGGTAAGAAGTGAGAAGATGGAGGGTACTCATTCTTTTGGGGGAGTGTGAGACAGGAGTTCCCTGGTAGTCTTGGCTGACCTAGAAGTTGCTATATAGACCAGGATGGCCTCAAACTCAGAGATCCACCTGCATCTACCTGGGATTCAAGGTGTGTGCCACCATGCCCTGTAGGGTCCTTACTCTTCTACTTTAGTTTAGCATGTCAGTGCTATAGAAATGGCTCACAGCTGACAGTTACTATAGGCTAGATAATGCCTGGTATTTTGTTCACTAATTCATTTATTCCTGGCAATAACTAGCACTGTCATCTCAACCACTTTATACAGAGAAATTGTACAAGCATCTGGAAACTAAACAGCATGAACTCTTCAAGACACTTGCCTATTCAGAGCAGGAATAAAACAGGTATTAAGGAACCTATTTTTAATTTAAGATTTATATATTTTTATCATATGTGTGTGTATATATATATATGAGCAACACATACATGCCTGGTGCCCAGAGAGGTTAGAGAAGGGGGTCATATACCCTGGAACTAGAGTTAAGAGAAGTTATGAGCGACCATGTGGGTGCTGGGAATTGAAACCAGGTCCTTTGCTTGTAATTGCTGAGACATCTCTCCATCCCTGAAGATTCTGACAGCCTCAATGTAACTTGGTAGTAGAACACTTGTCTAACATAAATGTGAGGTCCTGAGCATAGGCCCCAAAATTATAAAGGATGGTATAGAAGCTACAAAACACAGCAATTTAACTTTGTAACTCCTCCATACCCTTGACTCTCAACACAGCAGCCACTATACCAGTGGTTCTAACCTTCCTATTGTTGCAACCCTTTAATATAGTTCCTCCTGTTTTGGTGAGCCCTCAATCATAAAATTATTTTCATTGCTACTTCATAACTCCAATTTTGCTATTGTTATGAATCATAATGTAAATATCTGTGTTTTCCTTCCAATGGTCTTAAGCGATCCCTGTCAAAGGGCCATTCAACCCCCAGAGGGGTTGCAACCCACAGGTTGAGAACCTTTGCACTATACAATGAAACAATACTGGCTAAAGCAACATCATAAAACTCCCTAACAGCTGACTCTAATCCTTAAGAGAGTTTACACTGAAGTGGAATGGTTAGTAATGGCCAGTGTTAACTAGCTCTCAAATTGACAAGGTTGAAACACCTCAAAGACTGGCCTCAGGGAATGACTGAGAAGGAACTATCCAATTTAACTTTCCACTTAGTCGGGAAGGCCCACTCAATGTGGGTGGCATCATTCCATAGGCTGGGGATCCTGGGCTACATAAGAGCCAAGCATAAGCATGCATCATTCTTGTTCTATTTCTGAATGTGAGCAGCAGTCTCAAGCTTCTAAAGCTGACTTCCCTGCTACGATGGACCTGGAATTATGAGCTAAATAAACTTTTCTTTCAAGTTGTTTCTGTCAGAGGATTTCATCACAGCAATAGGAAATGCAACTATGACACATGGCAAGTGAGAAATGCAAGAAGGGAGTATAGACTTCCTTACAAGCTGGATCTGATTTTTTCCAAAGCATACAATCTTTTCATCATTGACAAAGCCTTGGACCTTCTTCCTCTTTCCTACTTTCTCCCCCTTCCAAATATCATATTCTGAAAGAGTCTACCAAATAATTAATTGACAAATATGTATTCCCACTAGAATGGTATCACAAGCCTGTAAACTCAGCACCCAGGAGGCTAAGGTAGAAGATCATGAATTCATCTGTCTACTCACCCATCCCCATACACAGATCAATAAAGCAAACTTCCATTTTAGGTAGAAAGCAACTATGTATTTCAAAAGTACTTAATATTCTAATTAGCTATTTCACTCTATTCTGAACAAGCTTGAACTTTTTGTAAGGTATTTAACAATGGAACTAGCTCATGTATCTCCTCAAAGCACTTAGAGATGTGAGAGCCTACAGAGGGACTCACGGTTCAGGATTCAACTGGATATGGCAGCAATTGCTACAGGGAAGGACCTAGCCTAGGCCACCAGTGAGGTAACACCAGTGCATCTTACAGTAACATCATGAGTCAGGGAACAAGGGACTCACAGAGAATGAATGTGAAAGCCTTGCCTCTCAGCTTTCAGTGGGAACAAAGCTTCACAACTGATTAGGAATGTGTGGCTAATCTGTCTGAACTGGTATCTTATCAATCAGAAAGCTAAGATCTTGATAGTTACAATCTATTTAAACACCTTAATCAAGATCACCTACTAAGTTAGGGGAGTAGCTCAGTTTGTAGAGTGCTGGCCTGGCACATAAGAAGTCCTGGTTTGACCCCCAGCACCATGTAACCAGGGCACAATGTCACCCACTACAAGCCCATCACTCCTAAACTCTCAAAGTCATCCATGGCTACATAGTAAGCTCCAATCCAGCCTAGGATACATAAGATTCTGCTTCAAAATAATAATATTGCCGGGCGGTGGTGGTGCACGCCTTTAATCCCAGCACTCAGGAGGCAGAGACAGTCAGATCTCTGTGAGTTCGAGGCCAGCCTGGTCTACAGAGCAAGTTCCAGAACAGGTCCCAAGCTACAGAGAAACCCTGTCTCAAAAAAAAACAAATAATAATAATAATAATAAATTATTTTGTATGCCAACCAAAAAATTAATTCAAAAAAGATCACTTATGAAAGTAACACTGTGAATCTATCACCAAAGAATGAAACAATCACTTTGTTTCACAAATCAGGTCAAAAATGCCAAACTAATACATTTAAAAAAAAAAAACCAAATAAATGAAAAGTGGGTATAGTAAGACATCCTTGAGGTGCCAACTATAAGAGGCTGATGCAGAAGACTGGCTTGAGTCCAAGAGTTTGAGACCAGCCTAGGTAATATAGTGAGACTCAAAACTCAAAAAGAAAAGATAGCTGGGCAGAGGTGGCACACACCTTTGATCCCAGTGGATCTAAGCCAGCCTGGGTCTACAGAGCAAGTTCCGGGACAGTCAGGACTACACAGAGAAACCCTGTCTCAAAAACAAAAAACAAACACACACAAAGAAAAGATTATAGTGGTATATTGTTTGTATTTTAATAAATAAATCTTGCCTGAAGACCAGAGGCAGAGCTAAAGCTTCTAGGTCAGATAATGGTGACACACGCCTTTAATCCCAGGTTTTGGGAGATGGACAGATGGAACTCTGTGAGTTCAAGGCTACCTTGAACCACACAAATTCAATATATAAACAAATCCAGGTGGTGGTGGCTTACACCTTTATCCCAGTACTAGAGAGTCATGCCTTTAATCCCAGCATTAGAGGGAATATAAAATGGGAAAAGAGAGAGGCTTTAGTATGGTTAGTTTGTGGTTGCCCAGCCTTGGTAGAAGTAAGACTTCTCTAGTGGCTTGGTTGCCTTGTTTTTCTGGTTGAACCCCAATTTCTGTCTCTGGGTTTTTATTATTCGTACTACAAAATATTTAAAAAAAAAAAAAAAGACACCGATGGGCTAGAACATTATTAGCCTTACTCCAGAAACTTCTAGAAGTCCTAATTAACGAGAGTACTGCTGCCATCCCCTTAAACAGCAGGTGCTGTCAGGCTCAGGTGTCCCTGACAATCCAGCAGTACTTGGCTCGCTGCAACACTTAAGCACATGAACAACTTAAAATCTCACTGCCAAGTCTGGTACCAATGTGAGAAGCAATTCTATAGTCACTTTAAATAAATCATTCAGATGGCAGTTGAGAACAGTGTGTTACCTAAACCAGTAACATTATCTGTATGAAAGCAGACATGGAGCAATTACCATCACCCTGACTAATTCCATGATTGAAGTGTTTAATCATTCATTTCACTTGTAGTCATTATCTTTTATCACTGACCAAACATGCAGGTTTAATGTACCCTTCCATTATTTATATGGGACATTTTAGGGTTACCTTCTAAGGTTACATTATGCATTTCATCAGAATTTTAAATAAGTCCTTAAATTTTAAAAAGCTAACTATTATATTCATATTTGCCCTATCTGCATAAAGAAAAACTGGGAGAATTCATACAAAATTAATACAACAGGTTACTTATGGGGAAGGACAAAGGATTGGCAGGTAAGACATGGAGTAAACCTTCTCAATGTCTACCTTGCTGTACCGCTTGGCACTTTGAGCCATAAGATACAAGAATACAAGGCACACAGGTGCTGTCTACACAAATGCTGTCAGGAAATGTAATCGCCTACCAAGCAAAGGAATTAAGAATTAGAAAACAGAATTCTGACCTACAGATACCCAGTACTTCATATAGTTTCTAACCTCATATACAGGTATATTTGTCAACATGTATTTTTGAACTCACAATTTACAATTTTAAAAACACGGTTTTGGGTTTTGTCTTAAATCCTAAGGATTCGGCATTGGTTCACAGAGGCACAAGTGCTGATTCCAGCACCTGGACGGCAAGAAAACTAAGATCTTGAGGCCAGTCTGTGCTGTGAGACCCTGTCTCAAAGTAAATAAATAAACTCTTAAGAATTAAGACTTATGAACATACAGTATACCTTCTTTCCCAATAATTCATTATTCTAATATATCTTTCCATTTTTTTTAAACCTAACAGTATTCCTCCTGAATAACTAAGATTACAGGTGTAAAGCAAGTCTGCTAACCCCTAGCACAGCCATCAACTTCCTGGAGTCCACCTTCTCAAAAGACACAGGAATGTAGGAACCAAGGCTTGAATAAAACAAGGGGCTCGGTAGAGAAAGGAGGGGCAGATAAAGCAGCATCTTCCCAATGACCACAGCAACCTACGCATAGATACACTTTCCAGGATCATTTTTCACATCATAGATATTTTCCCAATGAAGTCTTAATTAACTACTATCAAACCAAAATTATCCAGTAAATTATCTGGTCTGCTTTTGCTGTCAAATATTTCTGTCCTTTGCCCATTCTGTAGGGATTTTTTTATTATATGAGAAATGCAACATTTTTACTGACCTGTCAGAATAACTTAGTACAAACAGAACAGAATTCAATACAAAATTCAAGTATTTGGAATTTCACAGCTTGTTCCTTTACACTGTAAAATCTAGTCTACCTCATTAAGTCAGAAATGAAAGAAAAGAAGACTGAAAATATATAATACCTTCACAAATGAAACATGAGGGTGTTCTTTAGCTAACTCTGCCATGACATCGTTCATCTGTACACACTGTGGAGCCCATGGTGCCCAGAAATGGACCACGAGAAGTGACCTGTAAACCAATAAAACACATTTTTTTAATAATTCTGGAAGCAAATACTGGTGTAGATTAAATTCTCCAACCTAGGAAACTAAGAATTCAGCTGTACTGCTCAGAATCACTACCAGTCTTCAGACTCTTAGACGAATGTTCGAGTTAATAGCATTTCTTGAGTCAAGATCAAGCCCCAGTAAGTGGTTCTAAATGTCCATCCATCTCAACTAATTGACACGTCAATCATGTTTTCAGACCCATGATGAAAGTGGAATCTGAACTTCTGTACAAGAAAGCTGCTGCTGATAAATGGCTGTGGACACATTATTACTATTAATCTCACATAGCATTGTGACAGGGGGGTACAACTGGAACCACAGAAGAACAAAGAAGTCCTAACAGGCAAGTCTAAAGAAAGCAGGGCTGAGACCACTGCTCATAAATGCCCTTTGAAGTTGTGCTGCCAAAGGACCCTCTGAGCATCTCCATATGAACTGCTAACTTCCTAGACGCCTCAATGTTACCAATCTTAGTAATTTTCATGCAAAACTATCTTCATAAAGACTTATCTTTGAAGCCATCTCAAATTTAAGTGAACCCTGGATTTATAGAATTCTAAGTTCCAATAAAATCCTTCCCCAAGGTGGAGAAAAAAAAACCATAAATCTATATTATATAGAGAAAAGAAAATAGAAACACATTTACTTATAATCAAGGAATGAAACAAGAAATGATAAAGGGGCTGGGAAGTGGTGGCACACACCTTTAATCCCAGCACTTGTGAGGCAGAGGCAGGCGGATCTCTGAGTTCAAGGGCTACACAGAGAAACCCAGGCTTGGAAAACAAAACAAAACAAAAAAAAAAAAAAAAAAAAAAAAGCTTACTGTTCTCTCACGAGGACCAGAGTTCAGATCCCATCACTCATGCATGTCACACAGTTCACAAAAGACTCAAAAGACTCAAACACCAGTTCCAAGGTTCTGGCCTCCATGGGCACCCACATACACATATACAGTACTCACACAGAGACATAATTTAAAATAAAGTTTTCTTTAAAAAAAAAAAAAAAAGTGGGACCCTGCCCACAACAAAAAGTTCTCCTAACACACACAAGGGCATGAGGCAAGTTACAACCAGAGGGGCAGGAAAAGGTGACAGACCATAATCTAAGGTTGACTACAAGTTCTGGCATAGACACTGATGGCAAGTGTCATCACTAGGAGGAAAGGAAGTCTACTGGAGTATTAGTACCAGGGCTTAAGCTCAACCAAGGTTCTCTACAGATCTGGAAATCAAGAAATACAGAACCAACCATGTCACAGAACGGACAGAGGAAACTGGAGGTCAGTGTCTCTGGGTCTCATCAACATCAAGTCAGGTTAGATGGAAGAAAATAAAAGAGGGATGGCTTCAGGAGTTTTAAGTCCAGAGTCTTGCAGAAGTCAAGAGAAGATGGCAAGAAGGAGTAACAAGATAGTAACAAACAGTGAACAACACAACGCCAACTGCTAAAAGAAGCAGAAGTCCCACAGCAGCACAGTGAGCTGTCTGGAAAAGTCCACCACAGAAATCGACCTCAAGAGATCTGGACTGCACAGAAGAATTTAACAGCATAGAGGGCCCAGCCTGACTTCAGTGAAGGGAGAAAAAAAATCCCAATCCCCAGATGCTTGTATGGCACAGGGACAACACCAGTGCAGACAGAGAGCTGACAATCTGAGGCAACTGTAGATACAAGGTTTCCAGAGAGTTGAGAAAGTAAGCCAGAGCAAAGACAACATCGTCTTGCAGTCCAGAGAATTAAGAATGGATTAAATGACATGTCAGAAGTAGGGATGGGGAGGGCTTAGACAGAAGATTCCTTAAGTCCTGGTTTTGCTCAAATATAAAGCTAGGTGATGTGCTAAAACAGAAATGGAAGGCCAGTGTGAAATTGTATGTTTGTAATCCCAGGCTGAGGCAGGAGAATGATCAGCAGTTCAAAGCCAGATTGGATACAAATTGAGTTCAAGGTTAGGATGGGCCAGACAAACCACCTCAATAATGGAAGGGGGCGGGCACGACCACAGGGACTAGTTAGAACTGATGAAGACAAAGCCTTCTAAGAGAATACAAAGGCAAATAAGAGGTTCTACCGAAGGCAAGGAAGGACACACTGTCCATTCCCTAGATGGGCTACAATTTGCACCAAACAGACTTGTATCTGGCAGATTTTACAAGAATGAGTTCTAGGCCTCAGCCAAAAGCAGACTTCTCTTTCTCAAGCATTCAGCTAGACAACATTTTTCAGTCCTCATTAAAGTAATCTAGGGGCCTAGGCCTGAGTTTTAGCCTTCAGAACACTGACACCCTCCCTCAGAAGCCTGTGCAGGCTCTGGCCACTCCTCCCAGCCCACTAGAGCATCTGAGAGGTTCCAAAGCCTAGCAGTGGCAAGAAGAAAAGCAGATCCACAAGGCCTTGTCAAAGAATGCCCAAGCAGTCTGACACATAATACACCCTATGTCCACAGATAGAACAAAGCACCCTACACTCCAACACTGAAAGGCAACCACACTGACAAGCCTGGATGTAATACCCAAGACAGTCTGGAGTGGTGAGAGCAGCACGGAGGGAAAGCTTGGCTACACTCATTTAGTGCTATCACACAATCCCCACTCTATCATGATTCAATCAAGACAGCCACTTTTACAAAGGGGCTTCTACCTTGAGAGCCTAACCCACACACCTTTTCTTCCTGAGCATGACAAACTACAAACAAATACAACTTAATTCATCTGTTTAGAGAATGTGACAGACACTGAGAATAAGCAAGGCCATGATCTGCTACAGAATGACCTGAGGTAAACTGGCATCACTGCATCCGTGACTCAAACAGGGAGAAAGTAACAGGGCCTCCTTGAGGTAAATCTGACTTGGCTTCTGAGGACCTCACGTGATCTTGATTGGCAAAGGGAGGAATCAGAGCACAGACTAATCCTCACAAGGAAAAGGGGAGGTGTATTAGCAACAGGTCCAGGTGTGGCAGTGGCAGAACAACTAACAAAGCAATTGAAGGGGCTTATTTTGAGAAAAGAGGAAGGGGGAAAAAAACAAAACACTTAGCTGACAAGGTAGTGCATGCGCACCTTTATTCCCAGAACATGGGAGCAGAGCAGGTGGGTCTTCCACCTCAGTTAACCTAACTAGCCGGGCAGTGGTGGCGCACATCTTTAATTCTAGCACTTGGGAGGCAGAGGCAGGCGGATCTCTGTGAGTTCGAGACCAGCCTGGTCTACAAGAGCTAGTTCCAGGACAGGCTCCAAAACCAGAGAAACCCTGTCTCAAGAAAAAAACAAAAACAAAAACAAAAACAAAAACAAAACAAAACAAAAAAACCTAACTAGATCCCTCAGAAATGCCTGTGGACAGTCAGGTCTCCTGGGGACTGTAGATCCTAACAAGGTGAAAATCTCTACTAACCACCACAGGAGGAAAGGAGGGCCAAGAAAGGAATGTAAGCAGGGTAGAACTGTGTAAATCTATATACATCAAGTCCAAGCATAGGCAAGCCAGAGTGACAGATGGTGCCACTGTTGGAGGGACTCCAGGACTTTAAGAGTGTGCTTCCGAGACAGCTAAAACCACTGCACTCTATTGCTACACAAGAGCAATACTGTACTTTTGAAAGGTGGGATGTACATGTCTGTGAAGAAATCTTAAAAGAAGTAAAAAAAAAAAAAAAAAAAAGTACAGTCTTACCCCGTTGGTAGAAATTAAAACCAAGACCTTCCAGAAAGTACATAACCAAAAGTATTTATTCTGAAAATTAAAACTACAAAGATTTATGAAGGCATATATCTTACTACTACTACTACTACAGAAAATAACCAAAAAAAAGACCAAAACAAACTATGATCTAACAATAGCACCTAAATGGCCAAAACAAAATATTTTTAAATATTTAAAATATATTAAAAATCTAATTTGTAAAGTATTTTTAATGACATAGGCAAATGTTGATAATATTGAATTTTTTTTTAATTATAATAGGTGGATAAAGATGTAGCTGAGTGGCAGAGTCTGGTATGCTTGAGGCCCAGGGCTCAAACCCAGCAAAACAAAAAACATATAAATAAAAGAAAACAGGCGACCAGGCTTTGTTAGTATGAACCCTAGCGTGAAAAAATTCTCAAAGTGGAGGCAGAAGGATCAGGAGTTCAAGGTCATCCTCAGCCACATCTCCCTTACAAGCCAGTCTCCACTACACAAGTCCCTGCTTCAAAAAGAGGACAGGGAGAAGGAAGAACAAAGTGTGCACAGAGCTGAGTTTTGCTCCACTGGCATTAACATGACTTTGAATTCTTAGAACTCCCACACCTATAAACAACTTACATCCTGGGATGCTAGAAAGATCAAATAAAAATGTGTTTGATAACATCATTGCATGTGTTTAATGTGAATAGTTATTTTTATTGCACAAGATATTCTTATGTTTACATGCCTTTTAAGCATGGAATGCCAATTATAAGCACATATATGAGATACAATACCAGTTCCCGTGGTGTAATGGTTAATGCTCTGGACTCTGAATACAGTGATCCAAGTTCGTGTCTTGGTGGAACCTGTTCCTTGAGGAAGTGAACTGGTCAGTCATCCTATCAACTCAAGACCATGAAGCCCAATAAAAAACAGGCTGCCCATGCATGCGTCAGCATTGATGGAGGCATGTTTCACTTTTCCATATATGATATAGAGATGATGTGTAGTATATGTAGTAATATGTGTAGTATATGTAACCAGTCTCTCCCTCTTAGTAGACCAATATGCCCAATGCGTTGAGGACATTTATGGAAAAATCAAGTTGAAAATGTCACTAACATAAACTCCCTTACCTCCTGCACTAGTGTTCAAACCTAGGGCCTTAAACATGCACCCACCAGTGAGCTGCACTGCACCCCAAAATATTTAAATATTTTAGCAGACATGAGTCTCAGTTCTCCATCAGTCAGACTCAACAAATGGCACCAGTACCCACCTCCCACCCCCACTGTAGAGACAAGAGCTGAGATCTCAGTAACTTAGCACATCAGATTAGATGACTTTAATATAAAAAGTAAATTTCTGAGCCAGGTGGTTGTGGCATCCACCCTTTAACCCCAGAACTGGAGGCAGAAGCAGGTAGGTCTCTGTGAGTTCAAGGCAGGCATGGTCTACAGAGTGAGCTCCACAACAGCCAAGGCTACAAAGAGAAACTGTCTCAAAAAAAAAAAAAAAAAAAAAGAAAGAAAGAAAAAGAAAAAAAAGAAAAGGGCGGGGTGGGGGGTGTCTAGACTGGAGGACTGGAGAGATGACTCAATGATTAAGAACATTAATTACTGCTCCCAGCACCCACACAACACAGGCTCACAGCAGTCTGTAACTCCCCCAAAAAGGAGCTGATGTCCCCTTCTGGCCTCTGAAGGCACTGCATGCATGTGGTACACAGACACACACACAAGCGCAACATAAAAGAACAAAAAAAGTTTAATAAAAGATTTCAACCCACATCAAATTTTAAAACTGAGAAGCAATGACATGGAAATGCCTGCACCCCAAGTGCTATTTAGCATTCTTAACGGCTTCCATTTCCGCACAAAGTAGCTCCCTCCGGGGTGTCACAGAGCACTTCCCATGATGCCTAATCACATCAGTCACTGCTGAGGGGAAAATGTCTCCTGAATCATCTCGGGCATACAGCATTGTCAAGAATGTAAATGGGTTTAGGTTTTGTTGTTGTTCTTATTTGGGTATTTTTTTTTTCCTCTGGGAGGACTGGATGTTTGTTTTCTGGTTTTTTGAAAACAGAGTCTCCCTACAGCCCTCTGGCTAGACCAAGCTGACCTTGAACTTGCAGAACAAATGGCATATAAACTTTCACCCACTAAGATCTATTGAGAACATGAAATATAAAAAAAGATAAGCATGTGAAACACACACACATAAAAGAATCTTTTCGGATAATTTAAATCCAAACTTTTAAGGGCGTGTCGACACAAGCCCTCGTCATTGCACGAGGCCATGCCCAGCGTCATCCACAAGGCCTCTGCCTGAAGAATGGGAGGTACTGTTGGACCAATCTGAACCCAGCTTCTACCAACAGGTAAATGTTCTTCTTCCTCTTCTTTGAAAAAAATAAAAAAGTACCAAGCAAACCTGAAATTCGAAAGAACTGGAAGGTTTTTTGTTTGTTTTGTTTTCGGTGCTGGAGTTTGAACTAGGGTGTCTTGTGTATTAAGCACTAGGTACACCGCCAGTCTCTGAATGAGCTCTTTTAATCCTCCCCCATGCTACAGGGAGTAGCACAAGTCAGCCCATCACCCTCCCACCCGCCCACTCTGCTCTGGGAAGACACCAGGGCCCCCACATTAATGGAGAGAGCTTCCGGTACGCCAACCACTGCTGCACTTTACCCGAACCATCACAACACTGGGGACACCAGCCCACTCACCCAGGAAGAGGAAGCTGGGGGTGGGGTTTCTGGCAGGCAAGATCTTGCTGGGTTAAGGTTGGGGGATCCCAGGCCGACGTCCCTGGAACTCCCTCTCCCCCCACTACTCTGCAGCCCAAAGCCGGGCAGCATCACAGGGAGGGAGCCACGTGCACGCCTGCGCAGCAGCCCCAGGACTGGCCTTGGGAAGTCTTGCCCAAGGCGAGGTGCCGGTGCACCCGGCCGCAGCAGACCCTCCCTAGGCCAGCTGGGGCTTCAGGAAAACCCCGGACGCCATCTAGGCCTGTCCTTCGGGAGGTGCCGCACGCGAGCCTCTGGGAGGCAGGTCCATCGCGCACTTCGGGGCCGCCGCGCCCCGCTGCGCTGCCCTCCCGGACCGGTTCCTCCAAGGCCCGGCCAGGGCCGCCGCCGTTGGGCCGCGAGCTCAGCTCCGGACGTGCCGCACTGGCGGGCCGCCCCCGGGTCCAGAGGCCCCGGCCCGCCTCCCGAAGGCTCCCCAGCCCTCTCGCCGCCCCCGCGTACTTGGCTTTGAGGCGCAGTAGCTCTTCAAACTGCCGGACCGAGCCGACCTCCGCCACCGCCGCGACTGCCTCAGCTGCTACTGCCGCCCCCGCCGCCATGCTGCTGCCGCCAGACACCCGCAATCGAGCGCCGGAGGCTCGATGGGGCGGGACGGACGCACGAGAGGCTGCGCAGGGAAAGCCACGCCTCCTGCAGCCAAGGCACACCCCTGGCCCACTATGCCACGCCCTCCACCACTGTACGCCACGCCCCCGGGCCGGGAGAATTGGGAGGCCTGGAGTCTTCTTCCTTGGCGCTGAGTCCCGCTAAGGAAACCTCCCTGCTTTGTGTTTCTGTACTAACGAGCTAGATGTCTTGGTCCTTGGCCCTTGTAGCTCAGGACTTTCCCTGGGTCTCAGAAATCCACAATAGCAAGGGATGTAAGCGTGTGTGTATTGTAAATCCTAGTGAAGTCAGTTTAGAACATTTGCAAGCTGAAATCTCACATGAAACTTCTTAAAGATGAACTGGGAAGTCTATGAATGAGAGGCAGCAGAGTCTGAAGCACTACCCTAACAGCTCTTTTTTTTTAATATTTACTTGTTTATTTATTTATTTATTATGTATACAATATTCTGTCTGTGTATATGCCTACAGGCCAGAAGAGGGCACCAGACCTCATTACAGATAGTTGTGAGCTACCATGTGGTTGCTGGGAATTGAACTCAGGACCTTTAAAAGACGAGGCAATGCTCTTAACCACTGAGCCATCTCTCCAGCCCCCCCAACAGTTCTTATACCTCAGTCCTGAATAGATCTCGAACACCTCTGGGGGTGCCCTCTGGACCCCAATATCAACCCTTCGCTACAACCCTGTGACGCCTGTTATGGATAACCTTGGCACAGTAAGGCCTGAACGGCCCCATTGCCTCTAAGTACAATTAGGCACCTTTTTCAGAGTTCCAACACCTTCCCACCCAGGCCCAGCCTCCTTGCTCTCTTTCTTGAAGCGTTCCCTGGCAAAGTCCCCCATAAAATCTTCCCCCTTTCCTGGGCAGTGACTCTCTGGTATCTTCTCCATATCTTTTCCCATACTAAGGCAGAATGAAGCCTTAAGTTTGAGTCTAGCCCAAGCTATACAGTGGGTTCCAGGTCAGCCTGCGTAACAGTAGCAGATTTCATGCTTGAAACAACATTTTATTTTGGATATATTGGAAATTAAATTTATATCTTTTTACCTTAGTTCACTGGGCCATTTTAAATTGCACAGAGGAGTTCCTTGTGGTAGCTCATTCCTGTTCTCTATTGGCAGCCCTGCTCCCATAATTACAAACAGCCCTACAAGCTATGTCGCGTGCATGCCACACCGTGAGAAATACAGCTACTAAACAAATGTAAATCACGACACTCCAAATACAACAGGACAAGCTGTTGTGTTTCTTTGCTGAGGTGGTAGAAACCCAAACCTAAAACTATAAAGACATAAACATAAGCCAGGTAGTGGTAGCCCACACCTCTAATACCAACACTCAGGAGGCAGAGGCAGGCGGCTCTCGGTGAGTTCGAGAACAGCCTATTCTACAGAGGAAGTTCTAGAACAGCCAGGGCTACACAAAGAAACCCTGTTTCACGTTGCCAGTAAAGCCACAGAAACCTCAAGAAAACAGTTGGCCACACACAGACATTAACATCTGCTTATAACATTGTATTATAGGGTTACAAAGTTTTACCACTGGGAGACAGTACACACAGTATCTCTGTATCCGGCCCTCTGCCCTGAATTTATTTTCAAACAAGTTCTCATGGTCAACTCACTGTGTAGGCAAAGCTGACCTTGAACTCATGGTCCTCTTCCTTCTACCTCACAAATGTTGCAAATTTTTTGTACCACCCTGCCTAGGTGATAATAAATTTATTACTATTGCTACTGAAATATGTTCTCAAGTAGCCCAGGATGGCCTCCAAGTTGCTGAGTAGCCAAGGTTTGCTGTGCTGTGATCTCCTGATTCTCCTGCCTCCACCTCCTAAGTACTGGGATTCCAGATAGGTGCCCCTAGACCCAACATTTTTCTTTTCCTAGTAAATGTGTCTGATTATACAGCATTAAACAGTTAGGTGGCTGAAAACAAAACTTGCAGAGAACTTTTGGGAGGTAAAATACACTACGAAGGAGAAAACTGTGTGGCAGAGACAGGAGAGGGGCTGGCAGGCCAGGAATCACAGCTCTCTGGAGCCTAAGACAGGAGGTTCAAGAGTTTGAGGTCAGCTTGGGCTACACCGTAAGCTCCAGGGATCCTGGCTTTTAGTATGAAACCCTGCCTTAATAAAAGAATGAAAAGTCAAATACTTGTTCTGATTGGTGTTTTTAATGATTGAATTATAAAGCTGAATATGGCATAAAAAAGGGTCTCCAAAAAGTTCCCCTAAAGTGTGAGAGCATGCCAGCGGAATGAGAGCAGGGGTGCGAACGTGGGGGTGGGGGGGACGCGAGGGGGAGACGCGGGGGGGGGGGGGGGGGGGGGGGGGGGGGGATGCGGGGGGGGGGGCTTTATCATCTAATCCAGCCGTTCACCACCTGTGGGTCATGACCTCTTTAGGGTCAAATACAAGATCTTCTGAGTATCACATAGTATGATTTGTAACAGTAAAAAAAAAAAAATACAGTTATGAAGTAGCGACAAAATAAGTTTCTGGTTAGGGGTCACCTTGCCATGAAGAACTGTATTAAAGGGCCACAGTGTTAGGAAGCTTGAGAACCTCTATACCACTGGGCCTGCTTCTGCCTGTCTCTGAAGAGCTCAGATTGCCTCTGTCACACGAAATCAGAAAACTGTAACTCAGGGAAGAGATGTTTCATAGAGTTTCAGGGAAGCGGTTTCATAGAACCGCTTTTTCATCTAGCAGTTTTACAAATTCTAATTTTTCTCTCTAAATGGAATTTGCAGAAAGTGGCACATACCAGCTGCAGACAGGTTCACCGTTTTGGGAGAAAGAGCAGGAAATGTCCTGGGAACTCTTCAGCTGCTCTTTCCGCCATTACCACTGCTAATATTGGTAAGCCTAAGGGGCAGCAGGTGATGTCACACCTAAAAAATGCTCTGACTTCAGCATCTAAGACTAGTGAGCTTGGGATGGGCCAAGCTGCACCCTGGGAAGCTAGTGAACCCAAGTTACAGGCTATAGGGATCCATGCTGAGGGTAGAACCTTTCTGCCTCTCAGAGCAGTTACACGGGTGCATGTTTCTCCCTCAGGGTCCCCGAAATGACAGAATATAAGTGTTCACTGCTCGCATCCCATTTATCACTATAGCTGCCCACCAACATCAGTGACGACAATGCCAGGATCCCCCTTTTAACCACTGCAAAACCCTCATCTTGCTGCTCTGGGAAGTCAAACCCTTTCCTTCTGACAGCCTTAAGAAAACTCTGGCCGCTTCCAGATTCAGTGGTTTGGGTCTGTTCAGAAAAACCCACACTTAGTGTACTGGCTAGTTTTATGTTGACTTGACCTATGCTAACATCATTTGAGAGGAAGGAACTTCAATTGAGAAAATGCCTCTGTAACACTGAGCTGTAGGGAAGCCTGTAGATCATTTTCTTAACTTGTGATTGATGGGGGAGGGTCCAGTCCAATGTGGATGGTGCCATCTCTGGACTGACTGGGGGTCCTGGGTTCTATAAGAAATCAGGCTGAGCAAACCATGACCACAACAAGCCAGTAAGCAGCATCCTTCCATGCCCTCTGCATCAGCTCCTGCCTCCAGGTTCCTGTTGTCTAAATCCCTACCCTGATTTCCTTCAGTAATGAACAGTGATGTTGAACTGTGAGGTAAATAAACCCATTCTTCCCCAAGTTGCTTTTGTTATGGTGTTCCAGCACGCAATAATAACCCTAACTAAGACACTTGGCTTTCCTCTATGCAGGTGAGTGCTCCAGATCCAAGGGGAAAAGGAAGGCAAGAGATTGGGGCTGCTTTGGACCCGTGTCCCTGTAGGGTCATTTTGGGCACTGACATGGGCTGACCTATGCTACGAGCATCTCTCGCTGATGTCTGATGCCTTCTTAGCAGCTGGGATTTCCACCTGAGAGCCAGTGACACCTGGACCTTCAGTGTCCTCTAGGGAGATGCCACCCTGTGCTGTGTGTTGGGTTTGCCTGGCCAGGAGCAGCCCCAGCGGGACAGCTGCTTCTAAACCTTCTGTAGAGGAGATAGTGAAGCTGCCCCCAGAGACGCTGTGAAGCACTTCTGGAGCATAGGAACAGGACCTGGGATGCTGGCCAAAGAGTTGGTCGTTTGTTGCCTAAGAGGGAAAAAACTTCAATGAGGAGGCAGCCAAGAAACTCCATCTCATGTCTCCTAGTCAGCTATGGATGGTAGAAGTATGCACACAGCCGTGTAGAAGCCAGGAGACAATCTTGTGTGAAGTCCCTCAAGAGCTGTCCACCTTGTGTTTTGAGACAAAGTCTCAATGACCTGGGACGCTCCAAGTGGGCTAGGCTAGAGGGTCAATGAGCCCCAGGATCAAGATGCCTGTCTCCCCATCCTGATCCCCAGCTCTGGGATTACTAGCCCATTACCCAGCTTTAGTCAAGTGGGTTCTGGGAGGGGAACATAGGTCCTCCTGTTACAGGAAGAACCTTACCAACTGCGCTAGCTAGCTAGCTCCCAGCCCTCAACTGTGTGGCAAACTTGTGGGGGTGGGGGATATATTTTTCCTGGGCTGGACAATGACAGCTGATATTTACTGCTCCTAAACAGCCAAGGGAATATTTTAACCACAAGCTTTTAACGATTTGTCATGCATTGCCAAGGCCAAATCTTACTCAGCATGTACGCACCATGCCAGGACTGTGAGGTCACCAACATGCCATTCTGCAGAGGACCATACCTGGTCAGCTGAAATGAAGCCGGAAAGTCCAGTTCCCTCCCATGGGCAGAGATCCGTAAACCCTACTTAGAGAAGGGAGAGGAGTAAAGAGACGTTGGGGGGAGCTGGGGGCGAACTGGGGGAGGAGAAAGCATGGTGCTGAAAAGGGCTGCCACTCAAGTAAAATGGCCAAGGTTTCCCTTCTTTTAAGAGAGACTCTTAAATTCCAATTACTCTGCCCCCCAAAGACCAGTTGAGAATAACCCCAACTGGAGGGAATTAATTTCCTTAGGAATTTCACTGGTGAGAGATTAATGGAGCCCCCCTGCCGAGCCGCGGTAAAGCTGTTAGTACAGGATTTGCACCTGAAGGATACATATTTTAATTTCAGTTCTCACGCTGCGCTAACATCTTCTGAGCTCCCATAAAAGCATAAATGAGCCCCAATGAGCCCTGCAAGTCTGCTGAGGACTGGCAGCTCTCAGCTCCCCAGGAGGAGTCTGGAACCCACTTGGCCCTGCAGGCCTCTGCCCTCCCCGCACATCCTCGCGCCCCCGTCCCCCGCCCACGCTGCCCACACAGTTTGGGCTCTTCGCTGGGAAGGACCTGAAATAAGTCTCCCTCTTGTAGAGTCCTGCAAAGGTGAGGACCAGGTTGACCCAGCCCTGAGCAGAATCCTGAGGTGGTGGTGTCCTAAAGAAGCCATCCTTGTTCATACGCAAGTACATCCACACCGTGCGTAACAGCTTGCCTGAGCTAATAATAAGGGTGCCCAGAGGCTGAGGTCCTCCCATGGCCCCTCCAGAGAGCCCTGGTATTTTACCCCACAATGGATCTTGGGAGGCAGGTTTCACCAAACCATGTAGATACATTGGACACTGGTTCAACCATGAGGCCAGACTCCTTCTCCTTCACCCATGACCGCTCTGGCAGTCGGACTGTTTGCCGGCCACTCTGATAGCCATTTTTTGTAGTACAGAAGTGGAAATTGGCTATGAGCAGTCCTCTGGACCCTCAGGAGGAGGAGGAGCTCCGTCCAGGGACAAGACAGCCAATTTCCTCACTCCCTTCTTACCAGAGGTGCTTTTATTGGAGCGCTCGATGTATAGGCTTGCTATAAAGGTTGTTTATGCTGTCATAGCTAGATGTTTATTGGTTATATTTCTGCTGCACTTGCTTGAAAAATAATTATTTCCAAAGAAAAGAAGAATTACATATCCAGTAAACTAAATAAGGCTCAGTGTTTATTAGGGACCTCTGACAGCTCCTCAAACGCAAACAAACGAAAAAAAAAAGGCTTCCGAACAGCGAATGGACAATTTATGTGCGAGTTTATTTGTAAAACAGATTTCAGGACATACTTCATCTTGGCTGTGCCAATAAAATGTGTTCCATTTCTTTTCAGGAGCGGGTGCTGTCACATAATCTGCTTTCCCCTAAGAAGGTAAAAACGGGCCGGATGAGCAGGCGTATCCTCCAACAGGAGCGTGGGTTGAACAGTCGGGCTGTTATGGTGAGGACTGAACGATCAGATCCCCAAAGGCCAGCTCAGGAAGAATCCATCAGTGAGCATGCAGCTCAACCATCTTAACTCAGCTGCTGCTGTTTCCACAAATTCTTCAGTTAAAGCCATTTTAAACTTGGTTTTGAATGGTGTACAGTTCTTCTGTCCCCAGCCTGAATCCCCATCTCCCCATTCTACCCAGGCCCAGGAGGAGCTGGGTGGGGTAAAGTCAGTTTCCAAGCGCAGGTGACATCAGCCTTCTCTTCGGACTGGAGAATGCATCGTTGACTGGATTCTCTAAGTCAACTTAGAGAGCCCAGACGAATGAATACAAACCGCTCCAGGGCTCTGTTGATCCTTGCTCTATGTCCTGCTATTTTTTTGGTTTTGTTTTGTTTTGTTTTGACCTACAAAGCTTGAATACTTTCACTGACCTTTCTCATTCCAATCAGCTATATGTACTTGAGATTTTATAAGTGTCGCCAGGTCTGGACTATGCATTCAAAAGCATTGCCGGCAGAGGGATGGGATGGGTATGTGAGAGAAGGAAGAAAAACTCTTTGCACAATCACTGACATGCACATTTTTGCACACATAACTACCTTTCAGGAGTCCATGCCCGAGGGACCACCCCAGACACGTGGTTCAGGTCATCACATTGGCCTGAGCATGTAGAAGTCTTTAGATGCAGCTGTGTATCCTGTCTTTTCTGAATCAAAATGTTTCCCATATAAACAGTCTACAATGTATTCTCCGAGTCCTTTGAAAGTTAATGTTCTGTTCTTCTTTGTCAGTCTTCTTTCTTTCTTTCTTTTTTTTTTTTTTTTTTTTTTGACTAAATCTCATTATATAGCCCTGGCTTTCTTGAAACTCACTGTTTAGAGTGGCCTGACTTCAAACTCATAGAAGTCTCCCTGCCGGAGTCTCCCAAATTCTGGAATTAAAGGTGTGTGCTAGCTGCAATTTTTGTTTCATTTCTATGAAACTAAGGACATAGGTGAACCTGCCTGCGTCACAGGCAATAGCTTGTGTTATGGCTTGAGTCAGAAGTTTCCCAAAACTCCATTGCTGGAGGTGTGATTAGTTGCCTGGGCATAGATGATGCATTATTGAGACGTGGAGCCCAGAAGGGGGAGTGTTCAGTGGGAACATGCCCTGGAAAGATATACCTTACTCCTGGTTCCTTTCTGCCTCTATCTTTCTGCTTCCTGGCTGCTGCAAGGTGAGCTGCTACGCTCTGCCGTGCCCCTGTCCCTACCATGATGCACTACCTCCCCACAGGCCTCACAGTGATGACAGGCCTTACAGCAAAGGCCCCAGCGGACCACAAAGTCCAACCCCTGAAAAAGAGAGACAAAAGAAATCTTTCCTGTTTGGAGTCTTTTTGCTCAGGTATTTATCATAACAGCAAAACACAAACTAACATAGTCTGTGAAGCCAGAAGTAATTCCTTACAAGACTAAGAGGCTCTAGCCCCCTCAGAGATATCCTCAAAGATATTTATGAGGACTACACACACACATGCACACATGCATGGACACTCGCACACACACTACATGATTCTCTATGTAGCAGATGTTGTCCTAGCCTGGAAACCAGACCTGCTGAGAATGAATTAAGTCCATGACCTCAGCATCATTGCCATATTTTTCAAACGTCTGCTACGCCCACAAGGGCTTCCTTCCTAATATACAAGAGGCATTTCTCTTGGGTACAAGGAGAGAAACAATGACTTCCCTTTTCAGTCCTAGCGCTGGAACCCAGGGCTTTAGCATCCTAGGCAAACACTCCATCACTGAGCTACAAATCTAGCCTGTGAGATAGGTCTTACCAAGTTGCCCAGAATGGCACCGAACACATAGCATTTCAGGCTTGTGCCACCAAGCTCAAGGAATACTGATCATTTGCTACTTTTAATCACTGTCATCTGAACTCCTACTCATCTTGAGCTCCCGAAGAGTCTGGTGGGCAGAGTGGGCAGGAATGTGTGGTCCTTAGCCCTCGTCATGTAACTCCGTGGCCTCGTCATGTAACTCTGTGGCCTCGTCATGTAACTCCGTGGCCTCGTCATGTAACTCCGTGGCCTCCGCAACAAGGTAGCATGGGCTGAAGAAAGTGTGGAAGCTCAGGGAGGCCGTGTCGTCAGATGACCTGGGCAAGCATCCCGTCAGATGCTCTGGGAGGTGTTTGGACCTGCCTCGCCCTCAAAGCCTGCCCGTGGGAAGCTCTCTAGACTGGAGCCCCACCCTGGATTTAAACAGCCAGAATGTTTTCTGTGGTTTTGTTCTGGAAAACCACTACTGACAAAGTTCCTTCTGCAAGAACACACACAAAAAAAAAAAAACAAAACAAGCACCAGGCAAGATAGCCCAGGCCTGTGACCTCAGCTGTCAGGTGGAGGAGGTAGGAGGATCAGCAGTTTGAGGCCGGGGCAGGTAACATGAGGCCTTTTCTCAAAAAAAGCAAACAAACAAACAAACAAAAAAAACAACCAAAGAGGATAAGGGCTGAAAAGATGTGTGGGTGGGTGGGGAGCTCCTGCTGCTCTTTAGATAGAAGACCTGTGTTCACGTCCCAGCACTCCTACCACTGCCTGCTGCCTACAACTGCCTCTACTCAGACACGTAAAATACAAAGCATTTTCCTCTTTAATGAGCAGAAAAGGCTCATTAAACCCTTCTAATCCCACTCAAAAGGAAAAGGCAGGAGGGTCAGGAGTTCAAGGCCAACCTCCAGCACGTAGTGAGTTTGAAGTCAACCTAGGCTACAAAAAATGGGGGAACCCCACAAAGCCCAGCAAGAGAGGAAGGGAGGAGATGGGAATTTTAAGAATATGCAGTCTCTAATAGCCCCAGAGTATGTCTAAATAAATGAGTAGCTATATAATAGTCTCACATTCTCAAGACAAAGTTGCTTATTTCCTGACGGCTACACACCCTGAGATGGCTCTGAGGTGTGAGCGGGAGACTTGCTGGGGAACAGGGTTTTGTTTAGCCCAAGAAATGTTTCAATCAAACACATCGCTGTCACTATAAACAATAGTTACCTTTCCAGTCTTAGAGACAGGTGGGCAGGGAGCCCAGACAGGTGGTGTTTTCCTACATGAAGCTGAGGGTCAGAGCAGTGTCCACCCCTCTACAGGGTCTAGAGCCAGGACAGTGATTGCTTCTCTGATCATCATATCCATCACAAGTCTGGCTTTGAGCAGGCAGCAGTTGCCCTAGCAGCGGACAGCAAGAGGCTCAGAGCTGCCTGCAGCCTTGAGGGGTTCAGGAGCCTGCAGCTCAGCTCCTCTCTTCCACACCAGAGCCGCATCTGGCCGCATCTTCTGGACAGTTTTGTTTTGGAGATTGAAACCAGGGCCCTGAGCACACAAAGAGGCAAGTACTCTACCACTCAGCTATACTCCCAACCCCCATAAGCGCCCATCATTCAATTTGACGAGTAACTATGTCTTTTGTGTTTTTAAGATTTATTTTATGTATGGGTGTTTGTCTTGCATGGACTGCCTGTGCACCATAAGCCTGCCCAGTGTCCTCGGAAGACAGAGTTGGATTTTTCTGGGATTGGAGTTACAGAGGATTGTGAGCCTCTATGTGGATGCCGAGAATCAAAATTAGATCCCCTGGAAAAGCAGCCAGCACTCTTAACCTCTGAGTTGGCTCTCTAGCTCAGTGTTTTTTAGTTATGCGCATGTGTGGGGGTGTGTGCACATGACTTCAGTGCCCTCAGAGGCCGGAGGCATCAGATTCCCCCAGAGCCGGAGTTACAGGCAATTGTAATCCATTTGATGTGGGTGCTGGGACCTGAACTCAGGTCCTCTGCAAGAGCAGTACAAGTTCTTAACGCTGAGCCATCTCTTCAGTCCCTTGGCTTTGTTTCTTTGTCCCAAATTCTCTGCCTATCTTCCTGGACTAATGGAGACCAAAAGAAATCCCACCAATTTGACAGAAATCTTTATTTCTCGAGTTCTCCACCCTGTAAATCACTGCGCCTGCACCAGAGTGACACCACAAAGACCAGGCGCCCTCTTGGGGCAGTGAGTCACAGATGTATCCCCCCCCCCCCCCCCCCCCCCCCCCCCCCCCGTCACCCAGTCTTCTCTCCTTGAGAACTGGGTTATTCTATTACCATTCCCTATCCAGAGCCGTTATTATTGGGTATAACTGTATTTATCCTACAGAAATATGTCCTTTTACGATGGGATATAAATATTAACTAACAATGTCTGGCATACCTGGTCACCAGCACAGCTGGGAGAGGTGGGAATCTCAGGGAATCTTGAGGCCCAGCCTTACCCTTAAATGAAATGTTCTGTTTCAAAAGATGCTTGTGGTCTTTAGCATTATTTAGCAATCTCTTCAGGAAAGGCTCATCTCTTTCTTAGTTATCTGAGATGCGGAATGTGGCTTTGCATGTCTTTGATTTTGCTTTATATTTTCAAAACAGTCAGGAAATACTGCATTCTCTGGCAATCAATTTATTTTGATTGATAAAAGGGGGTTAATAAAAACTCCCTTAGAAATAAAAGGAAGGTGAATAGCAATATATCTTTCATGGTGCCTCCTCTCAGCTGTGCATAAAGAGAGCAAGCTCTTTACTTCCCCTCAATAAGTCTTCTCCCCTTATTTTCTATACCTAGTGAGTCATTTATAATCCTTATTATTTCCAACCCACATGCGAACACAGCATCAGTCATATTTCCACATGCTAGAGCTTTTCCTTTCCTATGTTGAGAGAGCCGAAAGGCAAAAACACCCCATAATTTATATGAAAATGCGTGCCCAAAATGCATTATCCAACATAACTAATGTGACTTCAGATCCTTGCAAGTGAAAAAAAAATTTAGGACAAAATATAAAACCTTGGGCTAAAGTTCCCATCTATTCCTGAAACCAAATCTAACTCAGAAAGTGCATGGGCATGTGGCATTTGACAAATGTCACCCAGTGATTAAAAGCAGGGCTAGGTTAAAACGAGATATAATTAATGCGGTCCACTCAAATATGAAGCTATCGATTTTGGAAGACACATTTTATGACTGATTGAGAGTCTTGCTTTTTGACAGCACCCGTGGAGAAAACATGAGGTGACAAGCCGCAGAAGGCTCGCTTCCTGTGTGTACTGAGTGTCCACTGTGAGGCTGTGGAGCGGACATAGCACACCTCACATACCTCATACGCGCCCACGCATCTCCAGTTTGCACAGGTCATAGAGTTTTTCAGACGTTAAATCTGAACGGTTTGGGGGTCACCTTGCCAAGCACGTTTACAAAGTCAGGAAATATTTTAGGGAATGAGCTAACTCGCCAAGGTCTTCAAGAGCGTGGAAATGCCGTAGGCTGTTGGTTTTTCTGAGGTCTGGCTGTGATGAAGTGTTCCTGGGTCATGAGGAGCGCTGGGTAAACATTGTATGGAGTCTTGCCGGAAGTGAAAATAGCTTCAAAGCTGAGCTGGTTAGTGGTTTGTCAACTTGACACAAGCTAGAGTCATCTGGGAAGGGGGACTCTCAGCCGAGGAATTGCCTCTATCAGATGAGGGGGCATTTTCTTGATTAAGAATTGATGTGGTCATCCTCTTCCAGACTCCAGGTGCCTGGGAAGATGAATAAAGATTTAGCATAAAATGAATAAGAGGAGGGTACAATGTTTCAGACACTGGGAGCTGAAGTCAGATGGCCCGTGTTTGATTTCTGACTACACTATTAGCTAGCTATGCAAACTTGGGTGAGATAATCTTCATGGGCATCTGTTTCTCCAAATGATGGTAATGGCACTTGCCCCCAGCATCATTGTGAGTATTAAATAAGATAGCCATGAAAAAAAAAAAAGCAAGAGTGCTGCCTAACACCCAACAACTGTAGCTACTTTTATTATACTATCCTTCACCTAATTTTTTTTTTTTCCAGAAAAAGACAGTATGAAGCAGGCTGGTCTCCAATCAAAGCCTCTATAATGTCTCTCTTGTAAAGACTTGAGAAATATATAATTACATATAAATAAATAAAAAATTGATATGGGAGGATCCAGCACACAGTGAGCAATGCCACCACTGGGCAGGTGATCCTGACTTGGACAGCAAAGCAGGCTGAGGAAGCCCAAAGGAGCAAGCCAGGAAGCAATAATCCTCCGTAGTCTCTGCTTCAGTTGCTGCCTCCAGGGTTTTGCCTTGAGAACCTGCTATGGCTTCCTGGGAGGTGGGAGTGTAAGCTGGAAAAAAAACCCTATGCTCCCCTAAGTTGATTTTGGTCATGTTGTTTTTATCACAGCAATAGGGAGACAAACTGGAACAAAAGACAAGACAGAAGGCTCACAGGAAGAGGTCTAGTCCTTTAGAGAGTGAGGCAGGAGGATTACCTAAATTCAAGCTAGGCTGCAGTGTGAGACACTGGGGTGGGGGGAAGTAATCTAAAATGGCACAGGAAGAAAGCCGTGCCCTTCCTCAGCACAAGAATACGGCTGATTTAGAAGCGCAGCTTCAGATCTAACCCTCTGGGATGGAAAGACTTTGCACTGGGAGAACAGAGCCAGAGCCTAGGCTGGAACGGAACCCAAAGTGTGAGGCCACCAGAGTGCATCCCAATCAGTTTCCATTTAGCAACTTTTGACGGAATGTGTGCATGTAAGATGCAGTAATAAAGACCAGCTCAGGCAATGCCATGTCTTCTCACCTAATATTCTAGCAGTATCTGAGCCACATGGATGCATGATACAAAGAGCGGGCCAAAGATAAGACCCATGGAGTGAAGTGGAGCCGGCATGCAAGGGCTCCTGGTCGCTGAAGCACTGGTCAGCTCCAGGCTTGTGAGGAAGGAACAGGGAGCAGGGCAGAGAGGAAAACTCCCAGTGGAGAAGTCATTCCTGCCCTGGGACCCACTGCTGGGACTTGCAGCTCAGTAAAGAGGCTCACCTTGGCCTGGAAGCCCACAGAACAGCAGGAAGTAGAAAAGGGATATAGTTTACAATCTGATGTGTTACTTGATCCTTCTGCAGCCTGGGCATCACACCTCTGTGCCTCAGCTCCTTCCTTTTCCCCTTCCCACTTCTTCCTTTCTTTTAGAGACACAGTCTGGTCTCAGACTCACTGCGTAGCAGATGATGACCTTGGATTGCTGATTTCCCCCCTCCCCTCCCCCCTCCTCACTCCCCTCCACTTTCTAGTGCTAGAATTACAGGGGTGCCTGTTTTTTGTTGTTGTTGTTGTTATTGTTGTTTGTTTGCTTGTTTGTTGTTGTTTAAATCTAAACAGTCCTGAAGTGTCACGTGCAAACATAGTAAGTTAAAGATCCAAAATGAGTAACAAAGCATCCATTTGGGAGAGCTCCTTCCTGAGTGCCTACTGGGTACCTGGCCCTGGCCAATGGGAAACAATCAGTCTGGGAAATGAGGGGGATTAAGGACACAGGACCCTCAATCATTAAATAGGAAAACTACTGCACGATGACCAGTATCAGAGAGCCGAGATGGGGCCACTCAGAGGACCAGTGTGGCTGCTGTAGGTTAGGTAGTCAGACATAGACAGCTCCTCTGAGGAAGGGACATTCAATTAAAACGTAAAAAATGATGGAGAAGATCAGGTGCCGAGTAGAGAAGGGAGACGTGCTCAGGAAATATGGTGTCACCGTCATATCTCTAGAAACTGCAAGCTCCAAGGTAAAATAACTTTATACTGAACACCAAAGAAGAACTGAGAGAAGAGAGAGGGTGAGAACATTATTAAATGCCCACCGCAAGCCAGACTCCACGCTAGCTAGTAGACAATAAACATGTTATCTTTCACCTCGCAGTAGGAAGGGCAGAGGTGGCAACCCTTTTTCCAAAAAAGTCACTGGAATTTGGGGTGACTTTGCAAGGGAGCTGTATGCAAGTTTTCACACACACACACACACACACACACACACACACACACACACACACACGCAAGATATCTCAGTGGGTGAAAGTAGTTGCTGTCTAAGACTGAAGACCTGAACTGGATTTCCAGCAGCCGTGGTAGAAGTAGAGAAGCTAATACTGAAAGTAGTCCTCTGACTTCCACACATTTGTGGGGACACTCACCCGATTCATACACATATAATAATAATAAATAAATAAATACATATACAAACATTCAGACATAGAAATTTAAATGAAAACAAAGACCTTGGATGGATAGATATTTTTTCCAAAGAAGATATACAGATGGCCAGCAAGCACATGAGACGATCAGCTTTGTTAGTTATTAGGGAATGAAAGGAAAACCATTTGGATATATAGCATTACTGCCATTAGGGTGGCTGCCTGCAAGAGTGCCAAGTGTTAGATGACAAATGAAGAAATGGAAACTTTCATGTGTGGTTGGTGGGAACAGAAAACACTGCAGCTGCAACCAGAAATTGTGTTTCCAAAAGAAAGAAAGATCAGTTACCCACGAGCCAGCAGTTTTTGTTTTTCTAGAACTATACATCAGGTAACTGAAGCAGGGGGCACCCATGTTTCTAGCGGCATTTTCCCACAAAATGGAAAAAACAAAACATGGAAGCAAGCCAGTTACCCAGTAATGGATGAAAGCATACATGCCTTGTAATTGACCCGCAGTGTGGTTCTGCCTCAGGGAGGAGGGAGTGTCAACACGCGCTACAGCGCTGATGATCTCAAATTTATTCATACCCAGCAGAGCCACTACAAAGATCCAGATAACTCTTGACTCCACTTATGTCTGGTACCGAGTCTGGTCAGACTTACAGATAGCCTGGCATGATGGTGTACAACTGTAATGTCTACACTTAACGAGGTAGAGACAGGAGGATCACTGTGAGTTTGAGGCCAGCCAGGACTCCATAGTGAGGCCCTGTACCAAGCCACGCACACGCACTAACTTACAGAGACAGTAAAAATGTGGGTGGCAGTGGGAGCAAGTTTTGTTTTTTAGTATTTTGTTTTTTGAGACAGGGTTTCTCTGTAGCTTTGGAGCCTACACCAACACCAAACACGAAAGTTTAAGAGAGAGTTTAACTAAGTAATAGGAGAGCTCTAATACATGTCTAAGATGACCAGTGTTTTGTAACTATCTGAGCTGAAGTCCATCTTCCTTTCTTTTTAACAGCACTGGGGACCAAACCTGTGCAATTGCTGAGCAACAACTCCAGCCTTTCTATATAAACCCGCTGTTGTAGCTAGTGTATGGAGTTTGGATGTGGAGAAATGGTTTCGGAGTTGGCTCAAGCATCTTTTTTTTTCTTTTCTTTTCTTTTTTTTTTTTCGAGACAGGGTTTCTCTGTTGCTTTGGAGCCTGTCCTCGCTCTATAGACCAGGCTGGCCTCAAACTCACAGAGATCCACCTGTCTCTGCCTCCCGAGTGCTGGGATTAAAGGTGTTTGCCACTGATACCTGGCAGGCTCAAAATGGAACTGTTCCTAAAGGAGTCCAGGACCCGAGACACTTATGTCACTTATTTGTAAGACCTGACCTGACCCTCTGAGAGGTCATCAGGGAGTCAGATAGCTCTGAGCTGATGAGATTTCATTCACACTCCTATAAGAAAGGGATCTTGAGTCTTGAGGCAGCATGGGCTGGGGAGAGATGTCTACCGTCCCCCACCCACATCAACCCCTGAGACAGGTGGGAGAGCTGGCCCTGAGGTCACAACATTGGGAAAGTTGTTCTTGCCCTCCCCGCCACCATCTGTAACACTTGGGAGAGCAGGCCCTGTACCTCACCTGGGCAGTTCAAGAGAGTTAACCCTGTTGGTGGAGGTGTGGGGGAGCTGTGAGCATGGGAGAGCTATTCCCACTGCTCCGCTGTCTTGTGAAGAAATGGGTAGGGGAGAGATGCCATCCCTCCCATCAACACCTGAGGCCTTGCCACTCATAAGCTGCAGCACTCGAGAGAGTGGCCCCAACACCCTATCTGGGCAACACAGTAGAGCTGACCCTTAAGGTGTGGGTATGGGAGAACCAACCCAGAGGATGTAAAAGCTGGAGAACAAACTCCACCTCTTGCTCATTGATGCAAGGGGTTAACTAGTCAGGGCAGTCCTGGAGAGATCACCCTGGTGGCAAAGACAGGGGAGAGCTGGTGTGCTGACCAACCCTGCAGGTACTCAGACCCAGAACCAGGGTTATGTGTTGGCAGACTCCGACATCCACCCCATCTGTGACCTTCTGGAGCACAGGGGTGGGGGCTGGGATGGAGTCAGATCTGTGGACACGGGGCTGCAAGAGCTCCACAATACAGGGCAGCAATGGAATGTCCAGGAAGAGTCCCAGTGAGGGCCCAGTAAAAATATATGGATAAAGGGGTTTACTGTGTGACTCACTGTGTCATACTGTAGCTTCCATGACAAGATTTCCCCCTTCTTCCTTTTTCCCCCTCTTTTTCTCTTAAATTTTGTTTTATTTTGAGGTGGGGAGGGAGATGGGTGGGATTGGGAGACATGATGTGAAAGACACAAAGAATAAATAAAAAATAAAAAAGAGAAAGGGAATCTTGAACAATTTGGCATTCTCTCGTTGTTGCTGCTTTCTTCCTTTTAAATATAAAGGCTTATTTTTATTGTTCCTAACTCTGCATTTTTTGAGGGGGTGTGTATGTGAGTGGCGGCCCAAGACACTGGATCCCCAGGAGCTGGAGTTATAGGCAGTTGTGAGTCAGCTGACATAGGTGCTGGGAACTGAACTCATGCACTCTGCATGATACTCTTAGGCAATAAGTCATCTCTCCAGCCCATGAATTTTGTTCTGTTTTTCAAAATTGTGTCTTTCTTATGTAATAATCCTGGCTGGCTGGAATTCCCTATGCAGAAGAAGAGATCTGCCTGTCTCTGCACCCCAAATGCTGGGGTTAAAGGTGGACACCACAAGCCCAGTCCTGTGTTTTGTTGTTGAGACAGTTTCTAGTAGTTCAGAAGAGCCTCCAACTCACTGGGATGATGACCTTTGACTCCCAGTCCTCCCTTTCTCCCCTTTAAAATTTCCTTCTAACTAGTCTGTTCCTTTGGAGAATGCTGATTGCTACACTAAGCAAGAACTCCAACCCCAGAGAAACACCGCCCAGCCTCTTTAAAAAACTCAAGATTCTGAATTCCTAAACCACAGCTGGTGGGAAGGGCGTGTGACACAAGGTTGTGCAAGACCAGTGCCAGTGTCTGGCTAGGAACACTGAGGAGTGACATCAGATCTAGTGAGGGCTTGGCTTACAATAGAGGCAGCCCAGGTACTTTATTATCATTTTAATTAATTTATTTATTTATTCGAGGGAGGGTCTTTCCTTGCAGCTCTGGCTATCCTGGAACTCTCTACTTAGACCAGGCTGGCCTTGAACTCACAGAGATCCACCTGCCTCTGCCTCCCTAGTGCTGGGATTAGAAGCAGATGCCATCATGTTCAGCCTGCAAAGTTTGTTAAAATAGGTAAACATCTCCCAGTCCCTATCAGTAGCTATTGTTGTCTCTTACAAGGAACAGAGGTAAGAGAGCCACCTGGAGATCCTGCAGCAGCAACCTAAGGAGAGCTTCATGCACTCATAATGATTTCCTGCAGTAAACTCAGAGTGCCTCACAAGAGAAGTGTGGAGTGTAGCCAGGGGCGATACAGCTCAGAAAACGTGTTGTTAAAACCCACTTTGCACAAACATTGCCACCAGCGATCCTCCTGGTGATGTGAATGCTGTCGTCACCCGCTCCTTGAAACTAACACTGATCAAGAACTGGAAAAAGGCACCCCACAGCCTATCTCCTAGAACTCTGCTTCAATCAACCTTGTCTACTTCTCACCGATTCAAACTAGCTCACGTGCTCACTGCTAACCAATCACAGCCAAAGTACTGACCCTATTTTACTCGTCAATAAAGCACAGGGGGCTGGGAACTTTACAGAACAGTTCAGAGCTTTGCAGTGGAGCCCAGAGGGAGGAAGAGGCTGGCCTAGTCTTCAAGAAGTCGGTGTGCAACCTTCCGCATAGCCGGGGCCTGGAGCCGCACTCCACCCCCATGCCTGTGGCCGTTCCTGCTCCCAGGGCCTGGCCACGACAAGTCAGAAAAAAACAAAAACAAACAAACAAACAAACAAACAAAAAAACCCTACAGGCCGCTGCCCGCAAGGTCGAGACGAAATTTCGCGTTTTTCTCGCACCACAGAGCAAAACTAGCCTAGCAGCTTTCGGACCGGACCTCAACTCTCGGGGCACCGCCCAGCGCAGCTTTAGCCATGCCGATTGGTCTGAGGCTCCATCTATCAGGACGCAGTAACCAATCACAAGGGAGAAGAGACGGGCGCGCCTCCCGCGGACCAAGGGTTGCAAAAGTTGTAGATACTGAACAAACGACCTTTGGAATTGACTCTGTGAACCGAATACAAGCCAGTCACAGCCAGGCGTCGACCTGTGGCAGGTGAAAGAGTCCCCGTACTTAGGGACGTGGGCGACTCCGGTTTCGGCTACTCCTGCCTGCAGCCCTCGGTGGGGCACAATCTGTGCCCCTCAGGCTACGCCCCGCGCCTCCTCATTGGCTTCTTCAGGCACGTGGTAGGGTGGTCCCGCCTCCGGGTGGCCTGAGAGGCGGCACGCTAAGCCGCATGGACAGCTTGGCGCTGGGCCGATGGAGACGACGAAGGATCGAGGAGCTGCCGGCCGCAGGGGACGCGGTAAACTCCGGGCGGGGCGCGAGCCGAGGGAGGCGGCGCCCAATCTGGCGCGCGGGTGGCTAAGGCGTGGCCTTTCCAGACGCCGGCAGGCTGGGCGGTGGAAGCCCGAGGCGGGGCCGGGGGCGGGGCCAGGTAGCGGACTGTCCCGCCCCTCCAGCTGCGCTTGCGCACAGATGCCTAGTCGTGTGCTCCTTGACCAAACCGTAACACAGTGTTACGGAATTTATGAGTCGCAACCTGTGCCATAAGTCCGATCTCAATAAGCAAATCGAAAGAGCCAAGTTAAAAGTAGAAAGCAGAAAATTATTTATTTGTTGCAGCCGCATTGGCAGAGGGACAAAGGGATCCAGGGAACCACGCCAAATTTGACTTTGGAATTCTGAAGTGAGAGTAAAGGTGAACTAGAGCGCCAAGAACATCTAAGCAGTCCGTGTCAAAAGTGTGGCCCGGCCAACATTGGCTCATCATTGTCGTCTTGTGAGGTAGTCTGGCAGGTTAGAACTGGGTGAAATCTCATCCCTGAGACTCCTTCTCCCTTGGTCTGGGACTCTTTCCTTCTCCCAGCATGAGATTCTTAGGGAAATACTCATGTCTTTGGGGTCCGTTGTTTGAATAGTCTGATAGTCAGATTAAGAGTCGCATTTCTCAGAGTATCTCCATTTCTGCCATGTCTGTTAATGGAGGATCAGTGTGAAAGCCCAGGTGCTCAGAGTCAGTCTGTCGTTGGCGGCTAACTCCACCCCCAAACCTTGGGAGAGGGCTAGGGGAAAGTAAGCAGTGGAGGGTAAATGAAGGCCTCTGTGTCACATCCTGCTCAGGAGCCCAGCCTGTTGCATCACCTCTACCTAGTGAGAGATCTCACTAGGGACCTGCACAGATTGAATTACAACCAAACCAAACCAAACCAAACAAAACAAAAAAAACCCAAGCCCGAACAAAACGAAAACAAAACAAAAATCAACTCACTCAATGTGTTAAGTAAGTTTATGGTTTCGTGTTGCGCCTCATTGTGGAACAGAAGTTTGAAGGAGGCAATCTCTTAGCGGAATTGTGCTTGCCTCTGCTTCTCCATGCAACTGAGCAATTTTTCCTCAGTTCTCACCTTCATTTATTGCCTCTATTGTTTTGAGACAGAGCCTTCTCCAGTTCAGGCTGGCCTCCAGTGCCAGCGTTTATGCAGCCCCAATGACCTTGTCTTCCTATCCTGCTGCCTCCTCCCAGAGCTGGGATTACAGGCATGCACCCTTAAAACTGGCTCCAGCATTTTCTTTTTCTTCCTGCCCCTGTGCTGTAGGTTTGCTGCATGTTGATATGTCTTTCCAGTTAGCACAGCAATGTTACTTTTACTTGCGGTTTTGTTTTGAGACAAGGCCTTTTTATGTATTCCACGGTGGTCTGGAACTTTCTTTGTAGCCCAGGCTGGTTTTGTACTCTCATTGCTTCTTCCTTTGTCTCCCCAGTGCTGGGTTTATAGACACAGCCACTATTCCCACCTGCAGGCAGCTTTGAGGTTTGTTTGTTTTGTTTCTACAGTGAAGCAAGAATGGCTAGGGTAGGGGTGGGGTGGCTCAGTGGTAAAGCAAGTACTTAGTATGCACAAGGGGGCCAATCAGAGTGGGAGAGGATTTCTGCTACCGTGACTCTGATAAGGAACTTCTGTAAAAAAGTGGGAAGAAGGCTCCTGGAGAGATAAATCAGTGGCTCTGACTGTGGAAATCTTGTCCCATGACTATTGATACAATTAAAACCCTTCACCTTTTTTGGAGGCAAGGTCTTACCACATAGCCCTGGTTGGCCTGGAATTCACTATGGAGACCAGGTTGACCTCAGACTTAAAGTGATCTTCCTGGCTTTGCCTCTCAGGGGATTTTTGTTGTTGTTTGCTTTTTGAGGTAGAATCTCATATACCTTGGGCTGACCTTCAATTCGGGAAGTAGCCCTGGATGACCTTGGGTTTCTAATGCTGCTTCTGCCTCTGCAGTGCTGGGAGTAAAGGCTTGCAGCTTACTGTTTGTTTTCTGTTTAGCTACTCATTGCTCATCTTTCCTCTTTTCCTCCTTGCTAGGTTTAATGGGATCTATATTTTTTGATTGTGTGCTATTTTCCTCATTGGTTACTTAGTTTTGACTTTGCTGTTTACTGGTGATCTAGTATGTAACTTTGTCAGGCTACAGCCAACCACTTCATAGTGAAGGAACTCCCTTGTCTTTCCTCTCAAGTCTGTTCTCTGTTGCAGTCCTACATCTACTCTGAGTGACTCTGAAACCACCATTCTGCACTGTGCCGTTACTGTTTCATTCACGCAAGCAAGCCTCACTCAGACTGGACCCTGCTGAGCTGACCGGGTCAAAGAAGAGCTGCTCGTTGAAGGTGTCATTCCATAGACTTCTGTTTAAACCATTATGCTTTAAAGGTGTTTCCATAGCAAGAACCAATAGACTATAGATTTACACACGGAGTTCCATTGTAGTTTGATTCTTCTTTTAGCCTTCTTGAATGTTGAGGGTCAGGGGTTGCTTTGCATTTGTGAGTTGGTGATTGGACCCAGAGATTTGTGCATCCTTAGTGCCCTAATACTGAGCAGAAATATCCCATGTCTGTAGCTCCTTTTAATATTTCTTCTTAATTTTTTTTTCAGTTTTAGGAAATCAAACCCAAGGCATTGTACATATTAGGCAAGAACTCTACCACTGAGTTGTATCCCTAGATTACTTTAGGAATTTTACAGGACAACAGGTCTGCTGGTGATAATTATTTTCTACTATTGTTTATCAAAGTATTTCACTCTCTCTCTCTCTCTCTCTCTCTCTCTCTCTCTCTCTCTCTGTGTGTGTGTGTGTGTGTGTGTGTGTGTGTGTGTTATGACGCTAGGTATCATACACAGGGTCTCACATGCGATAGACAAGAGTTCTGTTGCTAAGCTACATCCTTAGCTTTCTTTTTGAGATAGGATCTCACTACTTTACTCACACTCACCTTTAATTTGTTCAGTAACTCTTCTAGAGGACCCTGGTTTGATTTCCATGTGGTTGTTTACAACCATCTATAACTCCAGTTCCAGGAGATCCAACACCCTCTTCTGACTTCTGCCGGCACCAGGCACACATAAATATATGCAAGCAGACCACTCATCCACATAAAATAAATTAAATCTGACTTGTTCGGTAGCCAAGGCAGACTTTGAACTTGCGATGCTCCAGCTTTAGTTTTCCAAGAAACTAGGATTACAGACCCATACCACTAGATACAGCTAGGTGTCTCAAATTTGATGGCATCTGTAACCCCAGACACCAAAGAACCTCAGTAATTCCAAGTACAATATCATGGAGAAAACTATGGCAGAAACAGCTAATGAGAAAATTTCTCGTGGGTTCTGATAGAAAAATGTAAAAGTAGCCAGATGTCAAAAACCAGCTTTGTCAAAACTTGTACATTCCAGGGCAAGTGTGTGAGGATTAGAATTATTAAGCAAAAGAAACGGAGATATAAGAGAATTAAGAGACAGAAACAACAGCATTGGGAGGGACATTCAGTGAATACTGAATTCACCTCGTTTATTCTTCCACAAGCTTATAGACTTCACTCCAAAAGAGAGGCAACAGAGTTCATTAACATGATATAAGGAATAGGCTTGAATTCTCAGATCTGGAGCAAATCCACCTCTATACTCAAAATACTAATTAACCATACCCTACGTCAGACTCTCTCATTTGTAGTAGCCACACCTGTTGTCAAGAACTTTGAGGGAGCAAAAATAAGCTCAAACTCTCTGACCTCTAGTCAAGGTAGAACAGGCTCACATCTGGTGTGTGCTCCTGCAGCCAGAGACATGGAGACAGAAACAAAGAGTGCTCTGACTTCACACTGGAAATGGTCCTGCCGGAGCAGTAGCGTTTTATCAATGGTAGACAGAGTTCTACTTATTTAGAATTCCAGACCCAGTGGAAGATATCATTTGTGTTCAGTTTCTGATAACTTCTCTGGCTGTCTTTAAGCTGAACAACCTTTTCTTTGAAAGTGTCTAGTTTGCTACTAATTGTATCTAGTGCGGTTTTCATCTCAGGATTTGTAACCTTTAATTTGGAACCTGTACACGCACATATCCCATGTCTAACATTTTGAGCATGTGCAGTTATAGGGACCCTTGGAGTGTTCTCTTCTAATTCTTTATTTTCAAATTACAAGAGTTTGTTTTGGCCCAGTACTGTGAGCCTATGGATGAACAGAATATCATGTTGGGGAGTGAGGCTTCTCACCCCACAGCACCGTGGGCAGAGAGAGAAGAAAGGTGGATGGATAGAGAGGACGGGGTTAAGGACGAGGTATATGCTTTAAAAGGTACACCATGCCTCTTATTAGCCAATGAGGCTATGATTCTATTAGTGAAGTTAACACCCTCACTGCTCATCTATCGGAACACGATTCAGGAACCGAGTCACGTGAGGAGAATTCTGAGTGCTCGTGAGAAAACAAAGCGAGAGTCTTGTGACTTTTTACAGATTTGTTTATTTGTATGTTATGTACATTGGTGTTTTGTCTGAATATGTCAGTGTGAGGGTGTTGGATCCCGTGGAGCAGGACTTACAGACAGTTGTCAGCTGCCTGACATGTGGGTGCTGGGAATTGAACCCAGTGCTTCTAGAAGCGCAGCCAGTCAGTGCTCTTAACTGCTGAGCCTTCTCTGCAGCCCGAGTTTCTTCAAAACATGGATGTTCTTGGCGTGTGTCTTCCCGCTCCTCCCAGGTGTAGCGGGTGGGAATGTGTTTCCTTCAGAGGACTCGTTATTGCGTGCTGCTGTTCTCTTTTACGTGCCTCTGTGGAGAAATACGCTTTTGCCATGTGTGGCTTTTCTTTGTGGCTTTATACAGCTTGAACTCACATGACGTTACTCACATGACTCTTCTTAGCCTTCAGAGTATACATTGTCTGATACTCCGAGGAAAGTTGCCTACTGTATGAGACTTTAGTTCCCTTCATTTATGGGCTCCATCCTCCCAGGTCCCACTGCCGCCAAAGTGATAAACACCCATCACTTCTGGGACCCCCACCTTGGAACACTGCTGCGTTGGGATCAAGCCTTCAGTTCATGAGACTCTGGGGGACACTTAGTATACAAACCATTATACCTAGTAATTTTTTATTAGTCATAGATTGTCAATTAGAGGTGTGGTGGTTTGAATAAGAATGGCCCCAGAGGCTCATATATCCAAATGCTTAGTTACCAGGGAGTGGCACTATTTGAATGGATTAGAAGGATTAGGAGGTGTGACCTCATTGGAGGAAGTGTGTCTCGATGTGCTTTGAGGTTTCAAAAGCCCATGCCAAGCCCAATATTCGTGTGTGTCTCTCTCTTTCTCTCAGCCTGTGAATCACTATGTTAGCTCTTAGCAACTGGACTAACCCTCTGAAACTGTAAGCAAGCCCCAAATTAAATACTTTCTTTTATAAGAGTGGCCATGGTCATGGCAACAGAACAGTGACAGGGACAAGAAGCATGGTGACATCTGCCTCAGAAAAGCTCACCCCAGCATGATGGTGACTTGTGAGCGCTGTGTCCCCGGAACTCCCTGAAAGGCAAGCAGGCAGTCCACAGAGTCCCATGTCCCTAGCAATTGTTTGCTGCTTGTGTAAACTCGGGGAGGGACCTCGTGCATCTTGTAACTTTCTGAGCTTACCAAGTCCTACAAAATTGAGCTTCCTATTTTCTTAGCTTTCTAAAATGAGCTTCCATCCAGGAGGATATGTTTCCGTTCATAAGAAATGACTACACAACACAGAGGTACCCAGTGAAGTTGAGTTTGAAGGACTTTTTAAAAGTTTGAGCTGGGCTGGCGAGAGATGGTGCAAGTAGTTAAGAGCATTGGCTGTTGTTCCAGAAGATTCCCAGCATCCACATGTCAGCTCATAACTGCCTATACCTCCAGTTCCATACATAGTCTATGATGCCCTCTGCTGGCCCCAGTGACCACCAGGCAAGCAATTGGTACAACACTCACACACGCACACACACACACAAAAGCACACACACACACACATGAAATAACATAAATAAATGTAAAAACATTAGGAGCTTTCAGCCGCAGAGCTTGCTTCTTCAGAACCCTTGAGCCATGGGGTCCAGGTGGATGAAGAAGCCAATATGGAGACTGAAGTGCAAAGATGAAAGATAAAGCATAGTTGCACATGGCTGAAGGAACAGATATAAGGGATGCTGGGGCCAGGGACCCTGTTGTGAGTTGTTGGGCTGCATGCTGCTGGCAACAGCACATCTGGAACTTTCGTCACCATCTGATCCCCAAGACCACCGTTGAGACATCTGCCTTGTTCCTTACCTGAACCACCCCAGCCCCCCTGTGCCCTGAGTCTGTAGCATTCTGACTGGCTCTGTTGTCAGGGGTGCACAAATGTAGTGTAGATCGAAAAAGTCACCTGCCTCTTCTGCTAAAAGCACGGAGTTAAGACTATCCAATCTTAAGTGGTTTCTACCTTGTTTTGACTGAGAATATTTTAAAGATTATCTTAGAAAAAAAAAGTTCAGCAGCAGCTACTTCACAGCCAACCCAAAGCCCCCGAGGGCTGACTTGACTCCCTAGTCTGGCCAAGTCAGCCTTAGTGACTCCGTACCCTTGCTCTGCTCTCCCCTCTGTGAATTCTGTGGGCAAAGGCAGCAGTGTGGCGTATCATGTCCTGGCAGACCAGCCACTGCTTTCATGGACACCCTCAGGCAGGCCAGGCTCTTGGTCCAGAGATAATAGACTCGAGGATGTTGAGAGGACAGGTAATTTTGAGTTCCAACCTGGAGTACTTTTGCTGCAGGTTCACAGGCTTTGATGTGAACGAACCAGAAAGCATCAGGTCTGCCGCGTTGATCAATTCTTACTGTTATGAACTGGTTTAAAAAACTGGGGAGGGTGGGTGGGTGGCTAGGTGGGTAAGAGGGTGGAACTGGGTTTTTATCCCTCTGTTCTCTCGGTGGGTAACTTCAGGACCTACCTTTGCTAGCACTTGGGAAATTATCCAATAAAGCCAGTAGTCCTTGTCAGCAAAACCACTTAAACGTATTGATGGCTTTAACACCATCCCAGAAACCCTAAGGGGTCTAACTTAAAAGTACGAAGATGGAGAGCTGAATCTGCCCGTTTCACTCCGTTGGATGCAGATTTGATAGCTCGTCTGCTGAGTGCAGTCCCCAGTGGAACCCTAATGAGCGCCCGTTGATGAGGCAGGGCCCTCCAACAAAGCCCTTCGCTTTGCCCTTTGGTGGTTATTAAGATTTTCTTCCTCAGTCATTCTAGCCCACTCCTCAAGAAACAAGCTACCGAGCCATCGCCCCCACTTTTTTTTTTTTTTCTCTTAGAATCTGCTGAGCCCAGTGCAGTGCCTGACTTGGTTTAGTTATGTTTGGTCCCGCTCCTCCTTGGTGAAAGGAACCGGCCAGCAGTTCGCCTTTGGTTATGACCCTGACCTAAGTGTTTGCCTATAGCTACACAGAGTATCAGTCCTTGCCAGCTAGGTCGGATTTTTTTTTTTTTTTTATTAGAGATGCACGGAAAAGTGCAGGAGAGCTGACAGTCCCTAGGAAGACGTTTTGCCCGACTGGGGACTTCCTACCTGACTGCTGTACTCAGCAGCCACCCTGGAAGGACTGTGGGTTGACTGTGGGTTGGTTATCAGGTGCTTGGCACCATGAAGAGGTGCACAATAGGTGTTCTGGAAATACCATCTCGTCTGTCTGACTTGGAGAGCACACGTGTTTAACTGCAAAGAAATGAAGGAGGCCTAGAAGAATGCCAGATTGCTGATGTTTCCAAAGCATCATTTATTTAGGAAAAACTAGAATTCAGGTGTGTCATAACAAAATGCAGTATTATGTACAATTATATGCACGCTAATAAAAAAAAGAGAAAAAGCAACCCGTGATTCCAGCAGTTGGGAGGCTGAGGCAGAAGGATCACTATGAGTTCAAGGCCTGCCTGAGCTGCAGAGGAATACTAAGTCTCAGGGAAACCAAGCCCAAACAGAAAGCTCTCGTAGTTGTGTGGTCTGTTTCCTTATCTGGACTGCAGCTTGCTTCTTCTGAGTTCTCTCAGAGTGCTCAAGACCATGTTGTTGGATGAATGTGGTGTCAGTTTTCTTTAAGTGTGCAGCCCCTGATAACCTGACTCTTATACTCCCAGAAGCCATCAGGTGTCCTCAGGTAGGGCTAGGGATTCACAAACCCCTTCTTATGCCATGCTAAAGTGTTGATAGGCTGGCTGGGGTGTGGGCACCAACAGCTGCTGTGAGCTCTTGAGTACAGTGGCCCTGTCGTGTCCAGAAGGCTCTGTCTCACTCTGGTCTTCCTGGACCCTTGGCTCTGATAATCTTTCTGCCCTTTTCCCACAGTGACCCTAAATTTAGCCTTGGTGGGTAGGCCTGCCCCATCTGTGGCTGAACTTCAACCAGCTGTGAGTTTCCATGTTACCCAGCATCAGCTGCACAGACATTTCTCTGCTGAGACCTGAGAGCTGCGCTGATCTAGGAGTGTAAGAATGAAAATTTAGAGAGATTTGATATTGTGTCCTCAGATCCTTTTTTTTTTTTTGTAAACAGCCTATTTAAGTTTTTTGCTCATTAAAGAAAAAGCTTAATTTACATATTATTAAGTTAACTTTAAAAAAGGATTTATTTTTATTTTCTATTTAGGAGTGTTTTGCCTGAATGTGTTAGAATCTGAGAAAAGCCCCCAAAGAAGACCAACAACCATGTATGCAATAACAAGAGTGTTTTATTGATTTTAGCATTGGGGTGGCAAAAGAGCAACCCCCAAAGAAAGTCACAAGCTCCTTTTAAGCAGAGTTTGGAGAATTACAGAGAGGAGGGATTAACCTGGGGTTGATTGGTGGAGGAAAGACTAGTATGGGGGCTGATTGGAAGGTTCTGATGGTTGGGGACCTTCCAGCAGCAGGGTAGGGAAAGCTATCGTTAGCCTGCAGAAGTCTTGGGGGCATCTGCTGAGCTAGCAGAAGGGCTTGTGGGGGTGCTTGTTGATGGTCACTCATAAATTGTGGTTTTCATGATACCTGCTTGCTCAGCTCTGTCCCATTGTAGTGAAGTGAAATTATGGTCTAATCTCTGTCAGGGCTCTGGTCTGCTGCCCCTGCCTCCCTCCAGCCTTTTTGCACGTATGTCTGTGTACCCTGAACATGCCTGGTATCTGCTGAGGTCAGAAGACAGAAGAGGACATTGGATCCCCAGAACTGGAGTTACAGATAGTGGCTGTAGGGTCCTTAGGTCACTCCAAATGACCAGAAGGCACCTGATAAGCAATTTCAGAGAGCAGCTTTATTCTCAGGACAGAAAAACTAGCATGTTGGGGTCTACCCCAAATGGTGTCCACTACAGGGGAGAGTAAGGCAATCCCTTTTAAGCCTGCTTAAGGGAATTGCAGCTGTGCTGAAGTGTACTTTGAAGTGATTGGGTATAGACCCTTACTGGTACAGGAACCACTTTATGGTTGGCTCATGACATCTGGTCGGCAAATGTGGTTGTGGTGTCCGCTGTCTGTCTGTTGTGTCAGGGGTCTGTCTGACTGGAAGTAGCAAGAACAGTTCCTGCTTGTGGCCAGGTGGGACCCTGATGGGCTACCCGACGGGATGCACTTCCTTAGGGTCTGATTGAAGCCCGGTCTGAGTCAACATAGGATGGTGGGGGTAATATGGGGCAATGGTCTTAGCAAACTGGCTCCTGGGCAGAAACAATTGGCCCTGGTCCCTTCGATTGTGAGCCTCCATGCGGGTGCTGGGACTCAAACCTGGTGTCCATGTTCTGTTGCTGTGAAGAGACACCATGACCGCAACAACTCTTATAAAAACAAAACAAAACATGTAATTGGGGCTGGCTTGCAGTTTCAGAGGTTAAGTCAGTCATCATCATGGTGAGAAGCATGGGAGAAGCATGGAGGCAGGCATGGTGCTGGAGAAGTAGCCGAGCAGTCTCTATCCTGATCATCAGGCCGCAAGGAGAGAGAGAGAGCTCCTGGGCCTGGTTTAGGGCCTCGAAACCTCGCAACTCACCCCCAGTGGCACTTCCTCTAGTAAGGCCACACCTACCCCAACAAGGACACGCCTTCTAATAGTGCTACTCCCTGATGACTCAGCCTTCAAATAGATGAGCAGACAGGGACCATTCTTATTTAAGACACCATACCCTAGTACTCTATCAGAGCTGCAAGTGCTCTTAACCTCTGATCCACCTCTTAAGTCCCAGTTTGTTGTTGATTGATTGATTGATGTAAAGTCTTTTGATGTGTCCCAGACTGGCACTGAACTCAAGGTCTTCCTGCTTCAGCCTTCTAGTTGCTAGGATTACCAGTTCCTGCTACTAGGATTACCAGTTCCTGCCGTGTACCTGGCTTTACTATTCTTTTTTTTTTTTAATTATTGAAAAAAATTTCCACCTCCTCTCCGCCTCCCATTTCCCTCCCCCTCCCCCCACTCTTATCTGATCTGTATTGGGTTGGTCTCCCATACCTGTCAAGTAACAGGTCCTCAGTCTATCTTTTTACACTTGAAAGGGAATCTTCTTAGCACCCTTTCCCCCTAAAGACTGTGTCTCCCTCCCTGTGAAGGGACACTAGCTCATTAGAGCCTGTGGCTCTGGCAGGCCTTGCCTTTCTCCCACCTTCCCTCTGCTGAGCTGAAAGCTGTTAGATTACATTCCTAAAGCTGGCCAGCCACCAAGGTCTGTTCCCTTATTCCACCTCTTCCTTTCCCTGAGGCTGACTACCAAAGTATTAAAGTCTAGCAATCAAAAGACCCCTTTGGCTCACCTAATTAATATGCCCAATAAAAATTAAACACCTCATCCTAACACAGGGTTTCCCATTTTACCTTTCTAAGCCCCCTATGCCTATGGGCCATGTCTGTCTCCTCTCTGTCTAGGACAAAATACTCCTGCCTCCTTTCCCATGTCCCCTTCTACTCCCTGGTCCTCTGTCTCCTCTGCCACCACCTCTAACATTCTAACACAGACGTCCCCTTCTTCTCCTCTTAAAAATTACAGCTGCAAAGTTATTTGCTGCTGGTCTTCTGCCCGAGTCAGGAAGCAGCCACTTTAACTTTTCTTCCCACTTAATAAAGGATCTCCCTGTGAAAACAGGTGTTTGGGTGTGGTTTGTAACTAATCCAGGGTCCGAGGAAGCCGTTGCTGTTGTGGGGGTGGGTCTCCTACAGACGACGTTGTCAAACCTTACTCGACTGTAATGGTTTGAATGTAATGTGATAGACATAATGCCTTATTTCTCAGCCTTTAATAGCCTTCCATCCATCTGCATGTTTATCCTTATACCAACGGTGTATTCTCTTGATAGGGATAATTGTATGCTAAGCTTCTATTAGGCTTTGCCATCTCTTCTATTGTTTTGTTTTTGAGTTCCATTGGTTGAATTCTTTTTTTAATATTTATTTATTATGTATACAATATTCTGTCTGCGTGTATGCCTGCAGGCCAGAAGAGGGCATCAGACCTCATTACAGACGGTTATGAGCCACCATGTGGTTGCTGGGAATTGAACTCAGGTCTTTTGGAAGAGCAGGCAATGCTCTTAACCGCTGAGCCATCTCTCCAGCCCCTATCAGTTGAATTCTTTAGTTCTGTCTCCAGCTAGTTGGAAAGCACAGTGAAAGCCTCGGTCTGTCAATCACAGGCATCAGGCAAATCAGCCATGACCTTTGTGCTTCATGTTTCTCATTCCAAGACTCAAGTGAACTCCTTACCTTCCTCTGTGATGTGGGGAAGAGGTGAAATGTCCTTTGGTTGGCGTCCAGGGGGTGGTTATTGGGTTCTGCTCACTGTCAATAGATGTGTATACTCGCTGTCTTTAAGTTCTTTAGAGTTGGGCTAGAGACGTGGTTCAGTGATAGAGTTCTATCTCTAACACTGTGGAAATTTATCTTTAATGTCAGAATCCAAATGTAACTTAGGCTTCTTGTGTCCTGGTAAACTCACAAAAGCCTAAATCTAATCATCGGCAAGTCCACTGAGTACATTTGTTCTCCCTACTGCTACCCCCAAGTCCAGCTTTTCATTGAACATGCGGCAGGAGAGGTCTGAGCTGCACCTGACCCCTCAGACACTTCATTCGTTTCTGCCCTCTTTTCGGCTGGGCAGCAGTCACAAGACTGCAGGATGTCCCTCCAGTGCCGCACAGCTGTTGGGCCAGGCCTCTAGGCCCTGACTACAGGCCAAGCTCTCAGTGTCCACAGTAGCCCTGGTCTTTGCCAGCAGGCCAGGCCCATTAGGCCCAAGTTTATAACAGCGCTTTAGTGAGGACATGAGTGTTGTCCTTGGAGATGGTCACCTCATCACCCATGCAAATAATGACAGAGTAGTCCAGGCAAGCTTGGAGACCGTGTGATATGGGCTGCCAGGTGGGGGGGGGGAGAGGCTAGTCACTGCATAAAAGGGGGGGCCTCCTCACAGTATAATCTCAGACCCTGCAAGGATGGAGCACCTTGGCGGCTGAGGAAAAGCCTGTGTCCTTCTTTTCTGGGTTTTTTTTTTTTTTTTTTGGTATTTTGAGTCAGCGTCTTCCTATGTAGTCCAGGCTGGCCTCAAACTTGTGGTGATCCTCCTTTATCTACCTACCCCCTTTTTTGAAAAAAAGATTTATGTTTATTATTTTTAATTATGTGTAGGTGTGTGTGTGTCTACATGTGGGTATGTGCAGGTGCCTGCAGAGGCCAGAGGCTTTAGATCCCTTGAAGCTGCAGCTGTGAGTAGCTGGCAGGGGTCCTCTGAAGAGCAGCAAGTGCTCTTAATTGCTGAGCCATCTCTCCAGTCCCCTTCCTTTTTATTAGAAGTGGCAGAATGAATTTCCTCGCACTCTTGTCCATTGCTTCCTCAAGGTGACCATCTATCCTAGCATCGGTTTGGCTGTGACTTTGCCCTTGGCTCACTGATGGTACTCACCATCTCTTTGCCAAGTGGATTGGGCTGGGCAATACTGGAAGATCTTGCCTGCTCAGTTGAGAGTCTGTTGAATAATGCTCATGGCTGAATGATGCTGCAGCATCAGGATGTCAGGGTCCTCTGATGAGAGCTGCTTATGTCCTTGGAAGATTCAGACCAAGAGTGAGAGTCAGAGTCCTAACTTCTGGCCCCTTTCTGCTTGACCTTCAGCCAGATTTCATTGTGCTGTAGGAAGCAAATCTCTCAAGAGTTCAAGGTCATTTTCCAAATGACAATGTCATCAGGAAGGAGTCTTTGCTGGATGGAAACCATGCTTTCACTCTGAATGGCAATCTGTGGAGCCTTATTAATCTCCATTCCTGGAGGTCCCGCTGCCGGTGCACACTGATGGCCATCCAGCTGCAGCACAAGGAAACTTCTCTATTATGGCAGACAGAGTGGAGCGAAGCTCGGGACACTATCCGCTATGCTTCCTGTAGCAGGACGTGACCAGCATGTACAAGCAGAGGGCTTATTGGCTCTAGGATAAGGCTGATAATAAAACTGCTCAAAATACATTCAAAGTGGAGGGTCAGATCACTATTGCTCTTCTGTGTTATTATCATCATTATTATTTTGATGATATGCCACTGTGTCGCCCAGGCTGGTCTCGACTTGGGATCTCCCTGCCTTCCCTCCCTAGTGCTGGGATACATGTGTACACCACATGCCTGGAAGATTAAGTTACTCCTTTTGTGTTTATTTTTATATAAAATATGTTTTCTTGTGGACTTAGCATCAGTGTATTACTGATTGCTAATGACTCTTCCTGGCTTTCTAATTTTTTAATTTTAATTTTAATTAATTTCTTTTTGAGATAGTGCCTTACTATGTAGACCAAGCCAGCCTTGAACTCACAGAAGACCCCCTGCCTCTGAGGTGCCAGGATTAAAGACGTGCACCACCACGCCTGGCTTGGTTTTCTGGTTTATACTATGCACATGTCACTCTCGCTGAGTCGCACTAACACGGGCAGTGTGAGTGCTGCAACTGGGGGTGTGATGGTCGAGTGTGCCACCGCCGCCTTCTGCTGACAACAGAGACTATGCGGTGCTCTCCCATTGGATAGTTCAAAGAACCGCTCTCATTTTGCATTCAATCCACTCTTCTAGCATTTAGTTAGAGTAGGAAGGCGGACTTTGGAAAGTACTCCGTTATCCAGAGCCATCTCCATAAAGAAGCTGCTGTGTGGGCTCCTGGATCCTCAGTCCCTGTTGCCTTTCCAGGAGTACCAGGGTCATGTCCCATCTGGTTTCTGAAAGGGCTCATCTTGTCAGCACAGAAGCTATGCTTTTGAATCTCATTTCTGGCAAATTGCTAAGTCTTAACCCCCTCCTCCCTCTGGACTCTTCATTCATTAAGGACATTTGGGCCCATCACTTCCAATAAAGGAAGTATCCACATCAACAAAGAAGTGACCCTTCCTCCGCAGGGAGGGCAGCTGGACATTCTGAGGCCTGTCCCAACTTTGTCCCATCATTGAGGCAGCAGGATCATGACTTTTATTTTAATTCATGCCTTGTCTGAAGAAGTGTCTGCTCAGCTCAGCCCCGGATTCAGCCGTGCTCACACGAGGCCGCTGTTCACTTGATCTGCTTCAATTACTCTTAAGTAATGGGGTCTTCATGTCTACTTGGGATTTTAATTTTGTTTATATAGTGAAGTGTCTTTTTAGTTTGGTGGTAAATCTTCATCTGCCTTCACGAAAGCTGACAGATCTCTCCGGAAGGGAGCAGAGAGAATGAAGCGCTCAGCTCTAGCAGGGCCAGCATCAGTGCTCCAGCGGCAGCCGGTGTCCTAAGGCTCAAGGCAGGCCTTGGCAACTGGACTGTTGGCCACACGAGCCTGTGGACCAGTGTCACTTGTGATGAGCTGTTCATAAACAATAGAGAGTCATTAATCCAGTCTGATGGCTGAGGGTCACCACATACATCATGGCCTCACGCCCCAGAGGATACCTGCCCACCGTGGTATCCAGAGTAGGCTTTTCCTTTTCTCCTGGACCACCACCTGAGCCACCTAAAGAATGTTGGCTCATCACTGTGGGGGTTCACAAGTCTGCTGCCTTTCTGTAGCTGAAGCTTTGCCACACACAAGCTGTTGTACCCTGACTTTTGCTGGTGAAATGTAAGTTCCAGTTCACGTTTATCCTTCTGCTCCCCGTTCTAGTAAGTCCATTTGTTGAAAGAAGACCAAGGGAGATGCTATTCCTGCTGACTATGTTACTACCATAGAAATGAAAACATGTATGCAGATAGCATGAGGCATAGTAATAGTCCCACACTAGCCTAGAGTATTGAGAGTTGACAGCAATCTGATCTTAAAGAAACAGTGTGTTAGTTAATTTCTGTTGCTGTGATTACATACCATGCCAAAGAAACTTAAGGAAAAGAAGGCATTTTTAGCTTATAGTTCCAGAGGAATAGGGTCCATCATGGTGGGGAGGCATGGCAGCAAGTGGCAGGAACTAGAAGCAAAGAGCTTGTATCTTGAGTGGCGGGCATGAAGCAGAGGGTGAACAGGAAGTGATTGAGTCCTGGGATTAAAGGTGTGTGTCACTACTCCCTGCTCTAGTGGCTTAGCTCTGCGCTCCGGTCTTCAGGCAAGCGTTATTAAAACACAGATAAAATATCACTATAGGAGCCTACAGAGAAGGCTGCTCCTGTGAGTTGCACTCTGACTTCCACATGGCATTTGCACTCCTCAAAATAGAAAAATAGAAAAATAAATGTAAATAAGTGTAAATAACACTTTTATAAAAAAAAACATTTAGGAAGCCGGGCGGTGGTGGCGCAAGCCTTTAATCCCAGCACTCGGGAGGCAGAGGCAGGCGGATCTCTGTGAGTTCGAGACCAGCCTGGTCTACAAAGGGAGTTCCAGGACAGGCTCGAAAAGCTACAGAGAAACCCTGTCTCGAAAAACCAAAAAAAAACAAAAAAACAAAAAAAAAAAACAAAAAACATTTAGGCTTCTCTTGTGTTTTCTCTGCTCCTTCTTGAATGGCATTTAGAAACCAAAATGGTAGTGTTGGGCACGGTGAATATTGAGCTCCTTGCTCTTGGATGCTGTAAACCATCCGGGGTGCATCCATGCATACACTCATGTGTGTGTCTCCTTACCTCCATGTCATACTGTAGACATACATGCTTACTCATGTGTGTCTCCTTACCTCCACGTCATACTGTAGACATACATGCTCACTCATGTGTGTGTCTCCTGCCTCCATGTCATACTGTACACATGCATGCCCACTCATCTGTGTGTCTCCTGCCTCCATGTCATACTGTAGACATACATGCACACTCATCTGTGTGTCTCCTGCCTCCATGTCATACTGTAGACATACATGCTTACTCATGTGTGTCTCCTTACCTCCACGTCATACTGTAGACATACATGCTCACTCATGTGTGTGTCTCCTGCCTCCATGTCATACTGTACACATGCATGCCCACTCATCTGTGTGTCTCCTGCCTCCATGTCATACTGTAGACATGCATGCACACTCATTTTTATGTCTTGGTACCTCCACGTCAGACCCATGAAAAGCTAGGAGTGGGCAGCAGTCGTTCCAGTACCAGAGATGTGTCTTTGGGTAGCTGGGCGGGCGGGGGTGGGAGCGATTAGAGGTAGAATTTGTGGGTCCCTATAGCTTCACCATATTTTCTCACCTCTTCCTTCCAGCATCATAGGAGATGCTTGTTGTCTATAGGGCCATGTCACATTTGAAAAGTTGTTCCAGGCTGATGAATGACAGATGATTTCTTGATGTTAGCTTCCTTTGCATTTTTCTAAATATGAATGTATTAGTAACTGTTCTTATTGCTGTGTTCACAGGAAGTAGGGGTGAATCCTGGTGCTCAGCCCACTTTTCCCTTTTTCCTTTTTCTTCAGTCCAGGACCCCAGCTCTTAGAATGGTACCACCCCCTCGGCTAATCCTCTCTGGGAATACCATCACAGACACCTCCAAAGACATGCCCACTAACGCTCCAGGCATTTTGTCATCTAATAAGCTTGACAAAGAAGTCGCTGAAATGGGTGTATTTAACCGAGCACTCTGTCACAACTGATGTGTGATGGCTTCTCAACAGCATCTGTCTGTTGTTCATGGAGGTGGTACCACTAATTTTTGCTTTTTTCATGGCTTTTGGATTTTTGCAGTATGCCTCCTCTAATGCAGGCTAAGCCCACCTTGACTCCTGACCCGCCTGCCTCTCCCTCCCAGCAGCTGGGATTGCAGGTGTACAGCACTGTGCATGCACAGCTTGCTCCTCAGCTTTTACAAGCTTCCCATATGGGGGTCACGAGCCTTTGTAGCACATGCTCCAGATATTTTCTTCTTTTTTTTTTTTCAGGTATCTTTAACTTCTTGGAAAGACTTCCTTTAATCTTTTTTTTTCCTTCTGAGCTATTAATTTTCATTTTGTGTATGGGTGGTTTGCCTCCATGTCTCTGTGGTGCCTGTAGAGGTCAGAAGAGAGCGTTGGAGCCACTGGAACTGAAGCCCAGGTCCTCTGGAAGAGCAGACAGTGGTCTAAACTGCTGAGCCATCTCCCCATCCCTTGTTTTAAGTTTTTGAGACACAGTCTTAGTCTGTAGCACAGGCTGTACTCTGAGTTGAACTCCGGTTGAGCCTCCTGCCTCGGCCTCCTACTGCCGGGCTGACAGGGCTTTGTGACCCAATTGTAGGCTTGTTTTGCTTTGTTCTAAAGATCTTCTTGTTTATATGTAGTCAGATGTATCAGTGTTGCTTTTTTTGCCTTCTGGTTTGAGTTTCAGTTAGAAAATACTTCCCTTTACTGTGGTTATGGAGCTAGTCACTCGGGTGTTTTTATGTTTGCTATTTTCCTAGCCTGTGTATATGTATGTATGTATGTACACCCTGTGTTATCTGATACAGAGGTGAGAAGAGGGTGTAGGATCCCCTGGAGCTGCACATGGTGGTGAACTGCCTTGTGGGTGCTAGGAATTGAACTTGGCTCCTCTGGAAGAGCATCCAGTGCTCTTAGCCAATAATCTCTCTAGCCCCATTAGTTTATTTGTAAATATGACATCAAAGTCAGGTGTAGTAGTTGCACACCTTTTAATACCATCACTTGGGAGGCAGAGGCTGGTAGGTCTAAGTGAGTTGGAGGCCAGCCTGATCTATTTGGTGAGTTCCAGGACAGCAAGATGTACATAGTGAGATCCTGTCTTAAAATACCAAAACCGAGAGGAGGGGGGGGGGAGAGGAAGGAGATAAAGGTTTTGTTAGTGTTTTTTCTTTTTCCAATTACTGCCCAGTTACCCAGATAACTTACATTGTAATCAGGTGTGTTGGCATTTATCTATAGCCCGTTACTTAGAGGCTAAAGCAGGAGGATTGCTCTGAGTTTGGGCCGGCAGAGGATGCATAGCAAAATCTTGTCGTTAAGATGAAGGCGGTGGCTTGACAGCTGGCTCAGTGATTAAGGCCCTTGTTCTTGCAGAGGACCCAGATTCAGTTCCTGTCACCCATCGTAACTCTAGTTTCAGGGGATTTGAAGCTTTCTTTGAACTCTCCAGGCACTAGGGACACAAATGGTGCACATATATGCAGAAAAAACCCCCACTCATATGCATAAAATAAATGAATTTTTGAAGAGCCCATTTATAACCCAGTGATTTGGGTGATAACTATCCATACAATTTGGAGAGTTTTCTGGACTTTGAACTCTGTGGAATTGGTCTATTTGCCTTTTTTTTTTTTTTGAAATGAATGTATAGTTGCTGGATTTATTTATTCCTTTTGGGGGCATCAGTGAAAACAGAGGCAGATAAAAAGAATCCCCCCTCCCGCCCCCGGGAAAACATTTGAGCAAAACAACTAAAAGGACTTAAGACTTTCTGATACGTAGGTTAGAATTTAAGGAGAGATAAACATTGCTTTGTTCTCCAAGCTTGCAGAAAGCAAGAATTAGTGTGCTTTCCTGGTGTCTTGGCAAGGGGTTGCATGCTCGAAGTAGAAGGATTGGAGAGCCGTGGGGCGGGACCACGTACATCACAGTGGGTCTACTGTGTCCTGCTGGACAGGTCAGTGTGGACTCATGGTTGAAAGGCAACTCTGGCCATCACTGATCAGTTTAATGAAGTTGTGGGGATTCCACAGCTGTCCTTTAGGGGATAAGTACAGAAAGGCCAGCACTTCTAGGCTGAGGGTCCACTCGGGACACAGGCTGGAAACAGATTCACGGAATAAGTCAGCCTACGTTTGTTTCCTGTGCTGTGCGTTGTGCAACTATGTGATTCAAGAAGAGTTTTTATATTGAGAGAATTATGTTTACTTGTAAAACATTTTCATAATTTGGGACATTTCAAATCCAGAAACATGACCAGAGGTTATGCTAGGCCATTTAAAATACTCTTAAATATCCTCTCTAGCCAAGTAGCTGGCTAGGTTTACGGTACCAAAATGAACCCTCTCCTATTGAGTAGGCCTTAGTCTAATTAAACAGTTGTTGGTTACCCTCAAGACAGTAGTGCCCCTCTTGCACTGTTGGTAATTTCTTACCAAGGCTGTCATTGTTTACTTGCCAGTTTTTTGCACAAGTCCCCACCCATTATCATTATACAGTCATGGTGTGTTTTAGTGTCCAGAGTGTTTTCCTTCCCAGTGTGCTTCTGACCTCCACCCCCCATGTGCTCTTTAGTAGCTATTCGTGTTACTCATGAAATATTAATAGCTTGTTAGTATTTTTGCTGGGGTTAAGTAGAATTTTCAAATTTAACTTAGGGAGAGAGAACTCTCGTCTTTGTAGTCTCAAATCATCTTATCTAAGAATAGGAGACCTTTAGAATTAGTTCTTCTGTAGTTTGTGCCCTGAAGAGTGTTCTGAGCTGGCATGGGGCACTTATCTGTATCCTCAGCACTGCTGGGGCAGAGGCAGGAAGATCAGTTCAAAGTCATCCATGGCTACATAGCAAGTTCAAGGCTAGCCAACAAGACTTCATTTAAAAAAACAAACATCCTTCTCCCACTGCAAAAAAGCATGTTAAGTTCTCTGAGCCAGCAGGTGTGGTGGTGCATGCCTCTAACCTTCCTCTCAGCAGCTCCTGGCTGCCTGTGCTGCCACCGTCAGGGGTCTCTGGGCTGCTGCAAGTATGCGGCGCAGTAGAACTCACACAGGCGCATCAATAAAACGTCGATTAACACGAAAAGGAAAACCCAACGCATTTGCTTCCTGTTTTAGTTTAGTGTTCTTTGTTTGTTTTTGATTTGTCCTGAATGATGTTTACATTTCAAACTAGTTTGAGTCTCTCTGGAGATAATCGTGTTACTGTTTCCTCATGAAAACTAACACCGATGGTGCTCATGGATTTCCTGGTGTCGAGCCTGTCTTTCTTTTCTGCAGACGTTGTCCTGGTCATACTATGATTTCCTTAATATGATGGGAGAGGCCATGTCTCTTCCTGTTTTGACTTTTTGCCTTGGTACTTGATGGTTAGTGTTGATTGTCAATTTGACAGGATGTGGAATCAGACAAACCTTCAGGCACACTTATGAGGGTTTTCTGGACTAGGTTAGTTTCTGGAAATGCCCGTGGTAAATCCAGTACTTAATCCCAGGTACCCATGGAGAAATGTCTCCTCGTTGAATAAACCCACTAGGTTTCAACAACCCCGACTCTCTGACGGGACTATTGGCAGTTAATGGTGGCTGTAGGAGTTGGGGGCGAGGTGTCGTTTTTGTCAGTGGTGTACCCACTGACAAGTAGTCTATGCACCAGTAAATAACTTCCTACCCATGCGCATGCAAACAACCCTAAATAAATCAAATGAAAATGTGCACACATATACCCTCAAAGACCTGGAAACTGGCGGGAGACTTCATGGAAAGAAGAAGGATTTTGGTGGGAGGAGTGGTGGGAGGATGAGAGCTGGTGCTCCGGACAGCAAAGCTGGAGGGGTCGTGCTATCAAAGCCCTTTAACACCAGGCATGTAACTAGAGCACTTGGAGATTGCCCTGCTGGGTTTCTGTCTTGTGTTCGACTAGGTCCATATTCCCCCCTTTGGGAATGGTAATGTCTAGTCTGTGCCCCTGTATGCTGGAAGTATCTCATTCGCTTTTTAATTTTACAGGGGGTTACAGTTAGGAGCTTGTCTTTAGTCTCAGAAGAGACATTGGACTTTTAAACAGGGTTGGGACTGAAAGCCTATGGGAACTAAATGCGTTTTGCATTATAATATGACCACAGGCTTATGGGGGCCAAGCAGAGGGATGTGAAGTTAGAATGAGAAGTGCTCCCTGGAGGCTCCTAAGTTTGAATACCTGGTCCTCAGCTGGCAGAACTCCTTGGGAAGGATGGAAAGAATGGCCTTGCTGTAGGAGGTGTGTCCCTGGGGAACAGGCTTTGAGAATTTAAAGACACATCATTTTAAGGTTTATGCTCGTGGTAAACAATGTAGAATCTGGGTATGATGGTGCATATCTTTGATTCTAGCACTTAGGAGGCAGAAGCAGGTGGATCTCTGTGAGTTTGACATTAGACCCCACCCTGTCTTGAAAAAAAAAATGTGTACTCTTAAGTTTCTGGCTCTTACCACCATCCTTTTGGCCTCTCACCCCCTGGAATTGTAAAAGCCCAAATAAAGTCTTCTGTTGTTTTTTTGAGACAGGGTTTCTCTGTAGCTTTGGAACCTGTCATGGAACTAGCCCTTGTAGACCAGGCTGACCTTGAAGTCACAGTGATCCACCTGCCTCTGCCTCCCAAGTGCTGGGATTAAAGGCATGCGCCACCACTGCCGGGCCCCAAATAAAGTCTTCTGTGAGTTACCTTGGTCCGTGTTTTATCACAGAAAAAGAAAAATAATTGATAAAGATGGTGATGATTAAAACATACTATATATTTGAAACTTTCAATGAATAAATAAACTTTAAGAGCAAATTAGGAATTATTAAATCAATGACACCCTAGATAACAAACATAGGTGGGGAAACTGACTTGGCAAGGACAGTGATTTACACCTGAGTGTAGATGCAGTTAGAGCCATGCAGTTGGAGCCATGCAGCTGGAGCCATGCAGCTGGAGCCATGCAATTAGAGCCATGCAGTTGGAGCCATGCAATTAGAGCCATGCAGCTGGAGCCATGCAATTAGAGCCATGCAGTTGGAGCCATGCAGCTGGAGCCATGCAGCAAATGTTTCCTGGCTTGGCAGGTGTTCAGAAGCAGGCCCATCTGGGTGGCCACCAGAGGGACATGCTGGCCCTGGGCTGAGGGTAGATGGGTGAGTGTTTACAGAATTCTTCCTGACTCTTGTCCAGGACAGGACGGCTCTAGGAATGTCCCTTGGGGCATTAGGACATTACTTTCTTCTGAAGTATTGAAGGACTATTTCGTAATTAACCTTCTTTAGCTCATGTGGATGTAGAAGCCAAATGTTAACTTTCCCCCATTACCTGGTTACGGGCTGTGTGTGCAGACTCTGAGATCAATAAAAGTAATTTGTTCTTCCATGCCAGTAAGAGAATTATTCACAAGTGAGCCATGCATACTGTGTTAAGAAAGAATGCAACTCGATGCTAAGGAAGATGTGTTGAAGCATATAAGTAGTTCCTTGAACAGAATTTATAGGTTTGGTACATTTTCAATAAACCAGCCACAATAGTTTATTACAGGAATTTCAGCCAAAATTGTTTAAAATGACTATTTTAAATCTATCAAGCCGGGTAACTACAGGCAGCTCTTGAACTAACAAGGTTAAGGTAAGTGATGGCTGTTAGTTCTGAAAGTCATCCCCACACGTTCTATAAGACTTTCCCGCTCCACAGGGGTCTATGTTGGGAGCCGAAGTTTTCTGAAAATAAATTCAGGCAGAGTGTTATATGTTGTCATCTGAAGTGAGATTTTGTGTTTTAGAAACGGGCATGCAGGAGGTCAGAAGCTGGTGGCCATGAGTACAGCAGCCACATGGTAAGCACCTGTGCCCTGCTGTCCTGGAGCACAGACGACCAGGAGCCACGGCCACAAGGCCCACCTGCACCGCGACCAGAGTGTGGCCAGGAGAGGCCGAGCTCAGTGGTATGTGCTTCCTCTTGCCACCAAACCCACTGCAAGCCCATAGAATTCGTTTAATAAAACCATGGTTTCCCTGTGCTGATGCACGTATGTCTGTTTTGTTTAATAGAGTCTGCAGAACGGCGGAAGGAGCTCAGCCCAGCCTTGCCTGAGATGTATTGCGGGGGAGTCTGTAAGTGTGATCTCACTGAGACAGAAATGATAGCGTTCTTCAACATCAGATCTGTAGAACAGTTAATAAAATCTGCAATCGTATATATAAGGAATGAGATACGTGAATAAAACTGAAGGCTGATTTGAATTTTTTTTAGCATTCTGTTGAAGTAAAAAAAAAATGTCCCAGCTTCAAATTTAGAACTAGAAATCACAAAGAAATATAAAACCCCCACTAAGAAGCAGTATTTGTGTGCGCGCGCATGTGTGAAGGTGCTGTGCGTAGATGTGGCCTCGAGGAAAAGAAGTTGGCCCTCTGCTTGTCTAAAGGACAGACCTTGAAGGTCGTCGTAGGGAAGAAGCGTGGCCTTATTTAAATTATCTCATCAGGAGTCAGTATTGGGTTTTCCTCATGTGTTTAAACTTTTCTAGTGTGTTTCCATAAACTTTACATAAATTGTAGATTTCTAAAGGAAACACAGTGCTCACACCATCAGTTCAAAATAAAGGGAGGCCTAAGACCGCCAGCCAATTTTCAGCCTCCACTGTAGGGCGGAATATCATAAAGCATATATTAGCATAATAATGCCTTTGTTATTAATTTTGAACTTACTCTAAGAACAAGTTAATATGTTTTTGATAACCTCTATAATTCTTGGGTTTTTTATTTTAAATTTGAACTCTCAATATTGTAATAAAATAGACCTGTATTTAAATTCCGCATAGAAACCGGGCGGATGAGCGTGTGCCTCAGTCTGAGTGTCGGAGATTGCCCCCCAAAGATCTTCAGAGAAGTGAATTGCTGTTCCCAATGAGCAAAAGATTGAGTCCGTAACTTACACGCATCTCCAGCTGACACAGGACTGGCTGCTGGGTTCTGCAGTGGCAGGCACTGACTGTCTTAGACAGACCTGATGCTCTGGCAGCTGCCATCCGCTCCAACCTGAGTAGCTGAAGTCATCAGACCCATACAAAAGCCAGCGTCAGTGTCGTGCCTCCTCCAGGGGAGTGTGCTTTGCCACTCTATTCTCGGTCTGCAAAGTTACTGTCAGATGTGTGCTGTATTTCTGAACAGTGCTCACATTCAGAATGCCTTCATCTGAGTTCAGTGTATTCAGGTTGATTCCCATGACTGCCAGATACCCGAGGATACAGCTAAGTCATACTTTTTGAGAATTGTGGCCCCATTGTAGTCAAATGACCTCTCCGGTTGTGACTGACTGGTTCTTTCGTGCCCCAACCCCATATCCTTGGGATATAGCTTTCAACCCCTCCTGTCTATCGGAGGCACATTTGGAAGTAGCATGAATTCCTTACACTTTGAGAGGTTGTGTTCTGGCATGAATGGCTTAAAGGGAGAAAAAAAAAAAAAGAATTAGCTCAAGCGCCTGATTGGATCATTTTGGCTAATATTCTGTTTGAACAACAGTACCTGTTTGCTTAGGGTTTTCCCTTCCTTTGTAATTCCCCAAGCTTGCCTCCTTTAGTTTCATAGGAAATGAATCTATGAGCAAAAAACCTACATTGATATGTAAATATCATTTTTTTGGTTAATGCTCAATATTCTTTTCATCTAAATTTCAGAAACTGACTTTAAAAAATCAGTTTCCCTTTATTTGTAGTTATTCTCAATAAAATTTTACCCAGGCTTGGGCGGTTTAATATTTACACCCACTATTTCTAAAAGTCTTATGTAAATAAAGATTGAAATGTGAATTTGAAAAGTCACACCTCTTGATATTTGAACAGACTATGCTGCGTATATCTTCTTTTCCTAATAATACGGCTAGTTTCTCTCCTAAGCTTTTAAAATAATAAGACACTTACTATTTTTATATTCTAAAACATCAAAAGGTTCAGTGTTAAATAAAAAGCAAATAGTGTTTTTAGAGATGCAGGATCCCAGGGAGCACTACTTAGCGGCAAATCACTGACGGGCAGCGACTGCAAACTTCAGAGGACTTTATTACACTCAGGCTTCTTCAGAGCCGCTTGGCCACATGCACAGGAGGGCTTTCCTGCCAGCTCACACTCCCAGCCTGACTCCGATGACTCCCCTGCCTCTGAGGGCTGCAGAGTCTATGTCAGTGTGGTTCTCATGGTATCCCTAACAGCAGCCCCATCCAGGTGTGCCTCTCAGCTTGCCTGGTGGCTTTTCCCCACAGCTGCTGTGTGAACTGAGCCTCCTGTATGTTTCTGACTGTAGTCTGCTGATCTCACTGATGCTTCCTGCTCTGAATCCTAGGCAGAGCTGTCTCTGTGGAGCATGAGTTCCTTGCACTTCAACTGGCTTTTGTTTATTTGCATGTGTATGTATTTATACATATGTGTTGTGTGCTTGCATGAGTATGGCACATGTGTGTGTGTGTGTGTGTAGTAAGCCCAAACTTGACACTGAGTGTTTTCCTTGATAATTTTCCACTAATTTAGTGAGGCAAGGTCTCCCCCTGTAACTGGAGCTCACTAATTCTGGGTAGTCTAGCTATCCATCTTGCCTCAGGGATCCCCTATCTCTGCCTCCCACGTACAAGGGTAACCAGTGGGCTATCACGACTGCTCGTCTTTTCCATGGATTCTGGGGATTGGAACTGAGGTCCTCATGCATACATGCTAGTGCTTTATCTGTTATGCCGTCTCCCAGTCTTCCGTCATGCTTTAGTCACTGGGTTGTTTCTCATGGATGCGTGGACCTTTTCTCAGTTATGTCCTCAGTCTCGCTCTGTACGTCTGCGCTTCAGTCTTTCCATCTGATCCATTCTAGTTCATTCTTACAGTGGTTTCCAGCTCAGTTGTGCTGGCGTGGGTTCTCTCTTTTGTCTCCTTGCCATAGTCTTATTATAGAGCATGAGCTGGCCTTGACCTTATCTGGTAGCCTGGACTGACCTCAGCCTCTGAGTGCTAGGATTATAGACCTGAACAATTGCTGACAATTTCCCTATTATAATCGTCACAGTTCACCTTGTGTTTTATATATATATATATATATATATATATATATATATATATATATATATATCTCCAGACCATCCTCTCTCAGCCTCTTATCAGCTACTTTCAGGGACTGGAATGAGTGTGGGAATAGTGTGCTTCTGTGGTGCACAGTTGTCAGGCTCCTGCCTTCCCTGCTCTGCCCTGCCCTGTCTTGCACACCCAGACAGAATGGTTGAGGACCGTTAGCAGCAGATTCCCTTTTGTTCCACAAATGACCTCATGCCGGCCTGCCGATGAACAGCTGACTTCTCTGTAGTCAGCTTGTCCATGGGAACACTCTTTGTCGACTGAGACCAATTAAGTGAGCCACAATGAGGCTGCAGGAGCTGCAGAATAAAGAGAAGAGGATCTGTGAGGGGTTGGGGATTATAATGTAGATCATGAAGGATGTGGGTTATAAGGCAGGTCCAGGAAGGGTGGGAGATTATAAGCAAGGTCCATGAAATGTGGGGTGCAGAGGAAGCCCTCTCATCAACCCTCAGTTCTAAGGGAGCCCTGAGTGAATGTGTTATTGCCATTCACTCAGGGATGTCAGGGGATGTCAAGGATCCTAGAGCCTTAGAGCCATAGAGAAAATGGTGAAGTCTTCTCCCTGGGAGTGAGACTCAGAGGAAAGATGGCAAAACCTTCTCATTTGGTCCATGTGTGGATGCTGATAGTGTGTGCAGAAAATGTCCTAGCCTTTTCAGCCCAGATATGTAGAGCCTGAACACTGCTCCCCTACAGTGACGACTTTGCTGAGTTCAGCAGGAGCCTGCAGCTTCTGAGCAAGTGGCTGCTGATACTTGGTCACCAGCGTTGATTCTGGAAGGGAACACACACGGGCTAGAACAGTGGCAAAAACCAAGAAAGTTATCAGAAAGCTACCATTCCAGGTAGTTTTGTTGTTGTGCCTTTGGTTCACAATGCCCGGTGTGAAAGAACACTTGGATGATTTAACATTCGAAAAATGAAAAAAAAAAGTGCTCATTACATTCTCCTATTAGATCCAGGTCCTGTTTATAGTAATTTCAGAGCTGTATATGAAAGCTCATTCCTTTACTCCATTGTGCTAGGTAGGCTGAGCCAGGAGGATGGTGGTGAATTAGAGATCCTGGCTGCATAGGAGTTCCAGGCCAGCCAGAACAATATAGCAAGACTCTGGCTTAAACACACACACACACACACACACACACACACACACACATCAAATAACCAAAACCAAACTGATAACTTATTTAGCAAACCACCATCAGAGTTTATCCTGCTAGAAACTGAACACTATACTTCATGGAATTGTTTCCATTGTTGAGGAGGAAGACAAGGACTCTTGCTGTGCCTGTTCTTGCTCAGTGTACTAGAGTTTCCAGCCAGTATAGTAAGACAAGAACAAAGAAACAATGAGTAGAAGAATTGGGAAGGAAAGACAGAAACACTTGCATTGTTGTTGTTTTCGGATTATATACATAATCTGTCTACATAAAATATCCAAGAAAGCCTGCAGATAAACTACTAAGCAAGATGGCGGAGTAGACAAATATGCAAAACCATAGGGTCATATTCACTAACAGTAATTTAGAAAAAGAAGCCCCATCCATGTTCTTAATTGTGCAGGTGGTTACTGTCATCATCCTTTGTGGATGCCAGTATTTCAATAGGCATCCTGCAGGGGATTTTCTATGTTGGCTTCTCTAAGAATGTCTTAATTTCTAAGTCAGTTTCAAAAGTTGTTTTGTTGGAACTAGAATTCTTGATGGATAGATTCTGTCCCCGAGGAAGCACTAGGAAGGCGCCCGGCAGTGAGTACAGCTGGAAACCCCTGGGCACGGGTCCATTTCTATCCCAATACTAGAAGCAAATAAGAACGTGAGGCCCTTGAGATGGTTCAACAGGTAAAGGAGCCAGCTGTCAGTTCTGCTGACCGGAGTTCATCTCAAGACCCACATAAATGTGTGGAGAGAACCTGCTCCCCAAAGCTGTCCTCAGACTGCCACATACACATCATGGCTTGCACATATGTGCACATACAAAATAAATATCCTCCAAAACTATCTTTCTTGCTTGCTTAGTGAGAATAGACTGGAATTTTGGTTTATTTTTCACTGTTGCTTTAGATTCCCTATGTAAGTCTTAGCAACAGAAATAGGCTGTAGCAGGGTTTCTTTTGGGCCACCGGCCAGCTCCCAAATCATGACATGACAACTGAGTATTAGTTACAAATGCTCATCCTTATCTTGTGCTTGTCCCGCTAGCTCTTATAACTTAACCTGTTTCTGTTCATCTACATTTGCCTCGGGGCTTTTTACCTTTCTCTCTGTGTGTCCCACTTTCAGTGCTTCCTCCATGCCTGGCTGGCGGGCGACCGACTGGCCCTAGATGTCTCCTCTTATCTCCCACGTTCTCTCCCTCTCCTCTGTTGAACCTGCACTCCTCCTCCTCTTCCTCACTCTTTTTGCCTGCCACCCCTGCCTTTCTCTCTACTGCCTATTGGCCGTTCAGGTTTTCGTTAGCCCAGTCACTGGCCTTAGGCAGGCAAAGCAACACATCTTTACCTAGTTTGACAAATGCTGCATAAGAAATAGAACGCATCCTTACGTAGTTAAAGTAACAGTCCACAGCAGCAGGCTTCCTGTTTCTTTGTGGTAAGACGCACTGCCAAGACACAGCAAACCCTGCTTAAAGCCCTTGACTTCACCAAAGCTAGGACCCAGGGAGCAGAGCATCCCCCTATCAGACATGCCCCTGGTGTTGTGTGTATGTTATTTGTGAGTCTCGGAATCTCAGGGCTTCAGCCAGTCCCCACCCTAGACTGTCCCTGTGCAGATCAGGCCATGTGACCTGAAAGACACTGAAAAGCTGGGACAAATGTGGAAACTCAGGAGGCAAAACTGGACATGGTGACACCTACCTGTAATTGTAGCACTTGGAGTTTAGAGGCAGAAGGCCCAGGAGTTTAAGGACAGCCTTGGCTACATGTGGAGCTGGAGGCCAGAATAATTTATATGAAACCGTGTTTCCATAAACAACAGTATTTAAAAAAGGGAAAAAGAAATCAGGAGTGAGCTCATAGGTGGGGATTAGGGATGGCATGAGGGAAGTCTGAATGGACAGTTCTGAAGCCTGCGGGTCACTGTGCTCACATTGATGACCTGTCTTGGTCCCTGAGTCTATGCATTCTGCCTGCAGCCTGTCTTCAGTGTGTACAGGACCATGGGAACACGGCCTGTATGTTCTATAATCTTGTTTATTCTCATATGATTGTCTATGAACCTGGATATTCTTATAGGATATTCTTTTATGGTCTTGTATGTGTTTGTATAATCTTAGATGTTCTCCTATGATCTTATATGTTTTTTATATGTCATTATTCCATGTTATATGATTTCATGTTTGTGTATGTTTTTATATATTCATCTATGATCTTGTATGTGCGTATATGATGCTCTTGTGTGTTCTTATATGTTCTTTTATGATCATATATGATGTTCTATGATCTTATATATATTCTGTGCTGTTATTTTTTGTTTTTTTATGATCCTGTATATTCTATGATGTTCTTTAGATGTTTTTCTATGATATTGTATGTTATTGTTTGTGCTTATGACTATCTTCTATGATGATATATGTTCTTATATTCTTCAATGACCTTGTTTATATGATCTTCTATAATTTTGCATGTTATATGTTTGTATATATTCTTTATGTCACGTTCTCATGTTTTCATGTCCTCACACATGCTTTTATGTGTTCTTGAGTGAACTCTCTACCTTTCCCCATCATGATTTATAGTGTCCTCATGACCTCAATGAGCTTGACCTTCTAGACAGATCATCCAGTCTTGCCTGTGTGCCACATGCGCACCAGGCTCCTGTTTCTGGTTCTAGAACATTCTGACCTCAACATCGTTCTCACTGCCTGGGATGTCTTCTGCATCCTAAGATAGACACATGTGCAGTCCTGACTTTCATCGCACTTTGTTCTCATGGCCCGGGTGAGCCATGAGCCATTGGTATAAAATGGGTCCATGGCCACCTCCCAGTCTTCTCCAAGCAATGTCTGAGTCTTTCCCATTGGCAGCACTTGCTTTCTGGAGGATGGAGAAAAGCCTTGACTGGATTGTCATCCCCTCATTTCCTGACCACCCAACATTCTGGGACCTCAGTTCCTCGGGGAACCCATTAGCGTCTTGGTGTGGACCTTAAAGGCAGGAATACCCACCCCTCCTTAGCCTGTGGCTGGAAAGCACACTACTGTGTCAGTGCCTATAGCCAAGTGTGACAGAGACTCTTGGATGTTGAGGGAAACTCCCGCTACACAGCAGTATGGCACCTGCCCACTGTCATCCTCAACCATATCATTCTCCCATCAGCTTTTGTGGGGATATGGAAAGAGGCCTGCTCCAGGAGGGTGTGTGAGGGGCCCTGCTAGGGACCATTGTGATCCTGGGCTACTTCCAGATGTCCACATGAGGATCAAGCCATACTGCTGTGACTTTGAATCCTGATTCAGTATTTTGACAGTGCATTTAAAATTTTATTTTATGGGTAACTGAAAGATATTTCATCCTTTTTCTCCAAGTAATAAAGAATGTAACATTTGTTAAGAATATTCTATGACTAGGCAGCTTTAGAAATATTTTACCTTAATTACAGTGCAGTACATGTTAATACATCTGTAAGTTGTGCCTTAGAAGTCATGACAAGACAGGACCAGTATCCCACCCTGCATTCCCAGTGCTTGAGAAGTAGCACGCAAGAGCTAGCCTAGTGTGTATGTCTCTCTCTCTCCCTCTCCCCCTCTCCTATTGGTATATTAATTATTATTATCTTATTTTTGAGACAGGGTCTCACTCTGAAACCCAGACTGGCCTGGGAGTTATTATGTGGCCTATGCTGGCAGTGTGCCTGTCATAGCTTTACACGTGCTGGCAGGCATGTGCCGTCTCATCTGTCTTAGCCCAGTTATTATAAATGGTGTCCTCTGTGTTGGTGACTATGTAGCTGAAGCCTGTTAATGAGTACAGGGTGAATCGATACTCACAGTATCTTCTCTCACCATTGCAGGGCCATTTTAACCATACCGCGAATCATTAGAAGATGCAAATGGGAAGAAGGAAGATTCCAGTTGGGTTTGAACCCCCATGCGACAGCCAGTGCAGATACCTTCCAGCTGACCTGGGTGCCCGCCTGTTCAGATGACAGCCAGGGCTTCCTACAGGGGTTGTTTGCCTCTCAGGCAATCCCACTCCCTCTGCAGAAGGCCAGGAACATCCAGAGTGTGGTGGCTCATTGCAGCCTCTTTTCTAATGTTTCTGCTGAAGAGGAAATCATCTAGAAGTCAACCAATTCCATATCAAGATGCCCAGGGGTTTTGGAGCCTTGTAACTCGTGTAATCACAAGGCACAGCTGGAGATCTCGCTGCCTTTGGACTTTGGGGCTGTTCTGGACATAACCGGGGCTGTTCACATACTCTTTTTAATTAAAAAAACTTATTTTTATATTTAAAATGCTCTATAATCCTGATGTGAATTTTGCTAATTGTTAATATCCCATCAAGCCATGTAATTCTCCAACTTTAGTTTGAGGGACAGAACCCCATTGATATTAAAATGGAATTGCGGACAGCTGTTGGGTTTCAGTGTGTTTTGTAACTCTGGACACTAGCCTTGTTTTCCCTGGATCAGGATGCTTCGTGAGCCGTCCTGTTCGCTGGGTCCTAAAGAAATGTCTGGAAGCTGGAGGCACCCCAGCCCTTCTGCCATGTGTCCATAATGTTCTTTACAGGGCTTGTGCTCCCTGCCAGGAACACATGGAATAGCCCAGTCCGTGCTAACCCTGGCGTGTGGTCATGTGAGGCCCACACTGTAGAATGGGAACAGGGGAAGCCAAGCTCCTGGAACTAGTGTGGCGCTGTTTGTGAGGGAGATGCTCCGGCATGGCAGGACATGGCCTTTAGCCCTGGGAATACGCCAGACTGCTCATGGTTGGGCTTGGAGATGACAGCCAAGACTGTGAGAGACAGGTTGTGGTGTGTGGCCTCAAAATGTCGGGGCTTTGTTGTAGTTTGTCTTGTTTTTGAAGAGCTTTAGTTTCCTCAAAAAAAAAAAAGATGTTAATTTTTATGAACAAATGCAAAACTCCTAAGTTCCCACTTTCTTTGTACCTGTGAACCCTAACCCTAACTCCTGGAAAGGGATGTCCGCATCTTTGTGCCAGGCATTCTGGTGCTTGAGAAGCACACAGTTTACCCAAGCATTTCTGTGAGCCCAGCAGACCCTCTGACATCTTCCACCCCGTGAGAAACATCCCTACTCCATGTTAGAGTCCAGAGGACTCTGATTCTGTCTTTTCCCTACTGAAAATGTCATGAGTGACCTTCAAGAACCACCTTAAATTTTTTAAAATTACATTTAGTGCATCTGGTATGTGTATGTGTGTGTATGATGGTGTGTGGTGTGTATGTGTGTGGTGCGTGTGGTGGTGTGTGATGTGTAGTGTATATGCGTGTGGTATGTGCATGTGTGTATGTGTGGAGTGTGGTGTGTGTGTGTGTGGTGGTGTGTGATGTGGAGTGTGTATGCGTGTGGTATGTGCATGTATGTATGTGTGGAGTGTGGTGTGTGGTGGTGTGTGATGTGGAGTGTGTATGCGTGTGGTATGTGCATGTGTGTATGCATGTGTATGTGTGGTGTGTGTGTATGTGTGGTGGCATGTGATATGTGTGTGGTATGTGTGCGGTATGTGCATTTGTGTTTAGTATGTAGTATGGTGTCATGTGGTGTGGTGTGTATTGGTGTGTGTGTGTGGTATATGGGGTGATGTGTGTGGTGTGTGTGTATGTGTGTGTGGTGGTATGTGATATGTGTGTGTGTGTCTTGTGTGTCCGGAGTATTTGTGGAAGTCAGTGCAGGAGCCAGTTTTCTCCTCTCCTGTGGGACCTGGAGATCAAACTCAGGTCAGGCTTGGCAGCAAGCACCTTTCCCCACAGAGACATCTCTCCAGCCTATGAAAGTCTTAGAGCCTCTTTCTCCTCATCTGTGTTGTGGTGGTGGCACACGGGATTTTCCATCAGCATTGAAGAGAAGATAATTTTATACATGGCACGAAACTATACATTCAAAATGTATAGTGGCTAGCTCTATCTCTCTCTCTCTCTCTTTTTTTTTTTTTTTTTTTGAGACAGGGTTTCTCTGTGGCTTTGGAGCCTGTCCTGGAACTAGCTCTGTAGACCAGGCTGGTCTCGAACTCACAGAGATTCGCCTGCCTCTGCCTCCCAAGTGCTGGAATTAAAGGCCTGCGCCACCATCGCCCGGCTTACAATTACTTCTTATACTAAGGCTGCACTTTTTTTTTAGATTTATTTATTTATTATGTATACAACATTTCTTCCATGTATGCTTGCATTCCAGAAGAGGGCACCAGATTTCATTATAGATGGTTGTGAGCCACCATGTGGTTGCTGGGAATTGAACTCAGGACCTCTGGAAGAGCAGTCAGTGCTCTTAACCTCTAAGCCATTTCTCCAGCCCTCTATCTCTCTTCTTTAAAAGTTTAAATGACTCAGCCATGTGGTGGTGGTACATGCCTTTAATTCTAGCACTTGGATGACAGAGGAAGGTGAATCTCTTAGTTTGAGGCCAGCCTGGTCTGTATATAGAACAAGTAAGACACCCAGGACAGCCAGGGCTACACAGAAAAACCCTGTTTCAAAAAAACATAAAAACAAACACGTTTATATGAATATCCAGTCAAAATCAGCATGGTGTCTCTTTTGAGATGTTATCGACATAGATTCCAAGTTAGATGACATGGCCGTCTGTGTACTTACTGTCTTGCAATGTCCTCAGGAACTCTTTCAAATAAAGAGGGAAAGACAGGAATGGAAGAAATGTTTCAAACTTTGTTCTCTGTGCTTGTGGCTTGACATCTCTGGTCCTCCTCTGGCAACTCAGAAGCCTCCTCTACCTCCAAAGCCTCCCTGGCCTCTGCCACCAAATCCCACCCCTTTCTCCCACTAAAGCCACCTTTACCTGTAGGCTTGGCCCACTGCAAGGTAACTTTGTTTCCATCAATTTCACCATCTCCTATGGCTTCCTTGGCAACTTTTGTATCTTCTTCACTGTTGGAGTCTATAAAACCAAACCCTTTGGGAGACCCAGTCTCCTCACTGGTGGCTATTCTTGTACGAATAGAGCTCTCAAACGATTCTCTTAAGATCTCTCCAGTGCTTTCCTCCAACAGACCTTTCACGGAGTTTTGGATGGCTGACTTTGGATCCTTGTGATTCCAGCCTGATCGTTCTGTACTCAGTCTCCATTTTCTTCAGGAGTTTAAAGCTTTAGCATCTTCAGACGAAGCACATTCTATCAATGCATGCCCTTTAGATCTGTCATTTGGATGCTGGGGCACACTGATAAAAAGTTGCTTTCTCAAATGCTTCCTAGAGTGCTTCTTCTGTCTTGTTGTAGGAAAGTTCAATCCAAAGTTTTGTTTCACTCCAAGTGCTTTTCTTCCCAGCTCTCTCTTGCCTTTGTCCTCTCTCCAGGGTAGGAGAGTGAAAGAGATCACCCATCAGCCTCTGCCCGCTGCTTTGATTCAGGTTCTCTTGGCATCAGCTTCTGCGTTGAACTTGGGAGTGATCCTTTTACTTATCCTAACACCCTTGCTGACCAATCTGATCTCCATGGCGTCTTCCAACACTTCATCCTTAGCGATACTGAAAGATGGGTTTTTGACTAAAAGTATTTGTGCAACTCGAGCTTTCTTAGTGTCTCTTTTTGTTTTTCTACTTCAATTTTATTGCCAAACATTTTTTTTTAAACCAGTGAGCGCCAAGGCTTTTTCTCAGTCTTTAGCAGACTTAAAATCCATGTAACTGAATTTCCTATTTGTACCAGTTCTGGCGTCCACAACAGCAAGGTCAGCTTTAGCAAAAAGTCCACTGGTGGCAACTTTCCATTCGGCTGCAGGTTTGCTGGGATGAAGGTTTCAGCGAACAGGTTGAAAGGTGTGGTTCCCAGCCTCCCACTTTATGTTTCTTGACTTCAGGAGCTTCTTTTTGGTCATTTCCTTTTCTTTTCTGTTTTCCAGTTGCTGCCTTCACAGGCTCCTGTCTTCCTCCTCCTCCTCCTCCTCATCATCATCTTCATCCTCCTTCTGGTCACACTCTTGGCTTTCATGGGAACAGCTTTCACAGGAACTCTCTCCCTTTGGCCCGTGTGATCGCCATAGCGTCGTCTTCAGGATCACCTGTCTCCTCATCATTCTCCTCATCATCCTCACCCGCATCCTCCGTCCTCTGCTGCTTTCCCTGGTTTCACTGCTCTCACAGCTGGCCGCTCAGACGAATCCTCTTTGTCACCATCCATCGTCTCATTGTTGTCACCGTCCTTACCGTCCTTACCCCCGTCACTTTCGTCCTCTTTGGCACTCTTGTGGTTCTTAGCCACCTTGGCTGGAGTGACAGCTTCCCTTTGCTAAACAAGGTTTGCTACCGATGCTTTTGCTTGTGCGGCAATTCTAACCTTTTTTTGTTTGTGAAACTACTAGCTTTGTTGGAGCTGGGGCAGCCTTCCTGCCTTTGCTTCGGAGGGGTGACAGCCTCTTCTCCACTGCTATCTTCTCCATCATCTTCTCTGGGGGAGGAGCCATGTTTTGGGAGTTACCTCAATTTTTTTTCTTTTTAACTAGCCCTTGTGAGTTTCGTCATGATGGCAGGTTATGACTACGGCTTGTGTGGCCAAAAAGCAGCACAGAAGAGCTTAGGGAAACTCGAGCAACTCCTATGGCAAGCTCAGCTGGGGACACGAAAGACACTGGAGCACATACCACTGAATGTCAGCTACAGCTATCATCCGAGGCAAAAGAGACCAATGTCATCTTAAAAGTCAGCAGAAAGTTCCATTTACAGCAAGCCTCCCTTGACCAGCCCTGTCCTGGGCAGCCTCGGGAGTGTCCTGCTGCCTATGGACATGTGTGGGGCCGGCAGAGAGGTGTGCAGATCCTTCTTCAGCCCTGGACGTCCCTGGAGGTGAGTCATGCAGCCTGCTGGGGCTGGCCAGGTCAGCTGTCCTCACCCACAGCTCGCTCTCCCTGCACAGACCACCTGTCAGCACTGCTGGTACTAAGCACAACCCATTAGCCCACAGGCAGAACCTACACAGATTGCACTACACTGGGTTTCCAGGCACCCCATGAAGAGCGTGAAATGGGATTATCTCTTCCGAGTGCTTCCTCATTGTTTCCCTGTCAAGAAGAGGAAAAAGGCATTTCCTTCCACCCAAGGAAACACTGGGCTTTTATGTGTGTGTCATTAGATAAGCTTTTTTTTTTGTCCCTTTAATCTGTCACTATTAGGTTTTTGCATTAGGATAAAAATATCAAAGTACACAAATCTTTAAACATCTTAAATAAATTGATGACAATGTCTAAACCAACCATTTCAAAGCCATTCACACCAGAAAGTTCAAGCATGTTAAATCCTTAGCAGAGAGGGGCATGTTAACATCGTTCAAACTGCTTCACCTTCTAAAACACCGTTGTTTCCACGTCCTTTATGTGTATGCATGTGTGTCTGCTTGTATGTGTGTATGCGTGTGTGCCTGCTTGCGTGTGTGTATGCGTGTGTGCCTGCTTGCATGTGTGCCTGCTTGCATGTGTGTATGCGTGTGTGCCTGCTTGCATGTGTGTATGCGTGTGTGCCTGCTCGCGTGTGTGTATGTGTGTGTGCCTGCTTGCGTGTGTGTATGCACATGTGCCTGCTTGCGTGTGGTGACTCGGGGGTCAAGCGCAGGTATCATTCCTCAGGAGGTCACCTGGAGCTTGCTGTATTAGCTAGACTGGCTGGCCTGAGACCCCCGGGATCTTTACTCCCCACACACTTAGGTTACAGACATGTGCTGACATTCCCAGCTTTTACATGGAGGCTGGAGATGGGAATCCGGGTCCTCATGCTTGCTCAACAGCCCCTTAGCACACTGAGCCATCTCCCCAGCTCTAGCGTGATCATTTTCAAAAACTCGAGTTGATGATGCTGCGAATTTCTTGAATTTCCCAATATTCTTGACAAATCCTTTCATAAGTAATTTGAATTAACAGAAAGAACTTAATCTAAAGATTAGGAATGTCATTTCCAATCTTCCAAAATAATGATGATCACTGATGGCCCATGGCACCTAAATAAATCTGGGGAAATAGCTATTTAATTCTTTTAATCTGTATGTATGTACACATGCATGCATGCTTGCTCATTTGTGCATACATGGCATGGAACAGGAAGTGTATTGTAAGCAACTTTCTAAACTCTAGAATTGACAGAGACATCTCGCTGCCTGGACAGTCACCCAAAGTTCTTTGGTAATGCAGGTACCCATATTTAGACTGCTGGCCCATAGTATCTGGCAGACTTTTCCATGAAGCGGGAAATTTCAAAGACAGTTCCACTTATATTGGCCGTTTGTCAGTCACTTTCTTCTGTGTTCTGCCGAATGTCTGGCAGACTCTTTCATGAAGCAGGAACCCTGAAGGACTGTCTCACCTTCTTTAGGCAACTTCAGCAGTCATTTTTCTGTGGGTCCTGCTAGTCCAGTCAAGCAGTTCAGGCAAGAGCAGTTTCTTGCGCAAATGGCTAACAAACTCCATGAGGAGCCTCTTCAATGTCCATCTTCCTCTTGAAGTAGATTGGTGCATCCAGGAGCAGATGTGTCTCATTGTCATGGAAAGTCCTAAGTTATTAAAACATTTTAAATGCCATACTCTGAAGGTCTCTGAAAGATTTGAAGAATACCTATCTAACTGAAATGTATCTGTTGAAATAGGAGCGGCAGGGCTGCGTCCCCGGCACCCGGCCGCCCGCATGGCTAGCTTATGCCCAGAAATAATTACACGGAAACTGTATTCTTTCAAACACTGCCTGGCCCGGCTTGTTCCAGCTTCTTATTGGCTAGCTCTTACATATTGTTCTAACCCATTTCTAATATTCTATGTAGCCCATGAGCTGGCTTACCAGGGAGGATCTTAACCTGTGTCTGTCTGGAGCGGGAGAATCATGGCGACTCCTTCACTAAGCTTCTTTTTCCCAGAATTCTCTTCTGTCTACTCTGCCTACCTAATTTTCTGTCCTATGAGGGCCGAGGCAGTTTCTTTATTAATAAGAAATCACTCCCACATCATGTATCTCTATATATCTAGAAAATCTAACTAACATGACTAGTTTGACTATTATAGATGATTATCTATTAACCTGTATTTCTTAATTATACATTACATTTTTAAATGAGCTGCACAAACACAATACCTTAATCAAGAGCAGAAATATACAAATAACAAATTTGATCTTAAATTCGTATCAATAAACCAAGTTCCATACCAATGCAAATCTCTATAGCATATCCCCCTTTAAATGTAAAGAAACATTTATAAACAATATTTAGGGAATTTGGGCTTAGTTCTCTCCAAACTGCTTCCTGCTTTTTTGTTGGGCAAAGTAATTTTAGGGGTGTTTAAAGTAAATTTAGAACTACCTTTCAGGGGCTCTTGGTCCATCAAACCACATTAGTCTGGAAGAAAACCTACAGGTTCTCATCTTCTATGGAAACAAGAGAAGAACCTCTTTTTCAAAGCTACAAATCCTTAGACCCAAATTCTGAAGTCAAAATGCCTTTAAAATATATATGCTGGTTTAGCTTAGTAGCCCAAACAATGAAATGCCTCTGTACTTAGCTCATTCACAGTCAAAAAAATTAAAGAAAACACAATAACATACATAATCCAGATTCTCTGTGTATTTTCCATCTTTATGTGGCTTATTTTTCATACTCTATTACTTTTTCTACAAGTTTACTCTGTCTCTTTAAAGACTTTGTTTTATTTTTTAAAAAAATTTACTTCTTTTTATACCTCTCTATATTCTTTTTCTTCTTTTTCCCAACCCTACATATATTTATCTGACACTGTGACCCATTTAGAGGTCTTTTCCATCTGGATTTCTCTTTATTGCATGCACATCTATGGTTATTTTCTGACCAGGAGTGTTTTTTTTTTTTTTTTTTAATGTTAAGCAAGCGTGGCTACAATCAAGGCTGCTTTGCCTTTTGGCTCTGCCCTGTCCAACATGGACAGGTCATGGAGGTCTGTGCAAAGCCTCTGCAGCCATGCACACCGCTCCCATTCCAGGTATGCAGCAGGTCTTTGTCGCACCATTAAGCAGTTTATAACACACTGCTCACATACCCCATTCAAGTGCTCAGCCTCCTGAAAGAGCCAGAGTTTGTGCTGACAGCATGGACCAGGAAGCTGCCATTTTGAAACCATGTGGGTTTTTTCTGCTACCGCTGAATCAGGAAGACCTCTCTTAAGGGAGCTGCGACATGATGCCAGCTGAAAAAAAGAATGCAGCTAGACTTTGTTTTTGTGTATGTGTGTCTAGAATTCCTTTCAGAGCTTCCTCAGCTTTTACATGGATGTAGTCAGCCCCATGTTGGCGTGCCAATCTGTTGTTGGAGGCCTGCTTGTTCGTTTCCAGCTGCCCAGACTCCCAAAATAATCACACAGAAACTATATTATTTGTAATACTGTTTGACCAATAGCTTATGCATATTTCTTGTTCACTCTTATCTCTTAAATTAACCTATTTCTATTGTTTTATATTTTACCACAAGGCTCATGGCCTATCAGCAAGACTCTGGCTGGAGGCTCATGTCTTTCTCTTCTGATGACTCCATGGCGTTTCCTTGACTCCACCTACTCTCTCTAGATATATATCTTCCAGCCTGGGTATATTCTGTTAAGCCATTGGCTGAAAGCAGCTTCTTTATTCATTAACCAATAAAAGCAACATATATACAGAAGGACTTCCCACTCCAACTCTGGGGGGGGGGCCTTTTCTCCTTTCCTTTTTACATGGGCTCCAGAGATTGAACTTAAACTTGCTCGGCAAGAACTTCTACCCTCTGAACCATCTTGCTGATCCTATTTAAGTCTTTGAGCCCAATTTTATATCTCTGCATCTGGGTGTCCTCTGCATTCCTTGTTTCCGTTACTGGTGGGAGCATTTCATTTGTATGATTTGCCTGGGCTTTGTAGTGATAGTTCACTTGTATTTTAATAAATAAAGCTTGCCTGAAGATCAGAGAGTAAAACAACTCACTGGTCAGGCTTACACACCATCAGTAATGACACACACCTTTAATCCCAGTAGCCACACTAGTTTGCCTTAGAAACTGGGAGGTCGTGGTACACGCCTTTAATCCCAACACTAGAGAAGAATATAAGACGAGAGGAGACAGCTCTCACACACAGTCTCATTCTGAGGATTCCTGGAGGCAGGATGGCCATTTTGGACTGAGGTAAGAGCCAGGGACTGACTGTTTTGCTTTTCTGAACTTTAGGTTGAACCCTAATATCAGTCTCTGGGTTTTTATTAATCATGTTACAGTGCTTTGGGACTTGATGCCTCTGGTGTCATCTGCACTCCTTGTCAGGCCAAGAGCAATGCCCTGAATCCTGTTTTCATTTTTGTGCAGAGAGAGGTTAGGGTCCCTCGTTTATGCCTGCAGTTCATCTCGATTTTCTCTCTCTGTTTCTGTGTCTCTGTGTTTCTGTCTCTCTTTTTAAAGGTGTGGTAATGGTCCAGTATCTTCATTTACATAGGCATATCCAGTTTTCTTGATTTCACTTGTTGGCAAGGTTAGCCTTTCTACATTTTGCAATTTGTCCTCTGTGTTGAAGTTTGTCCATTCAACAATGTGGGGGAGCTTGTATAACATTATGCTAAGCAAAGGAAGCCACTCACAGGCGAATGCTGTAAGCTCTTGGGCATATGTAGAATCTAAAAAGATTGAGTTTGGAGAGGCAGGGTATAGAATGACAGCTGCCAAGGGCTAGGGCAGGCCGTGGAGTGGTGTAGGTGTATAGCTCCCATTATGAAAGATGAGGAAGTTCTAATGTTTTGGCGTGGAGCCTTGTGCCTCTGGGTAACAAACTGCTGCGTCACACACCTGGGAAGAGGGTAGGTGTCCAGGCAAGCGCCCAAGGATGCTGGATCTGGGGGGAAGCGGCACCTGCTTCCATGCCATTTACCTACCCTGCCAGTAGGGGGAGTCAGGAAATGCCGAGACAAGCTGAAGACAGAGACAACTAGAACAAGAGCTAGACTGACAGAGTGAATACTCCATTTGTCTTTGGGCAACTTTGACAGAGCCACTCTGCTAGCTCTGGCTTGCAGAATGGAAGCACATGTTCTCTGCAAAGTGCCATGTGCTTTTCCTGGGACTGAGCTGGGGTGCTGACTACAGGTGGGGGATACGTCATCCTTGGCTTGAGCATGTAATGTAAGAAAGCCTGTCTTAGGGCTGGACAGAACTTACCTTCCTCAGCCCCATGCCAGGGTCCAGTGCCTTCCCATCAAGCACTCAGCCTTCCCCATAGACCCTCCAGCACCCCACTCAGATGCCAAGAGAGAGTGAGGGCATGGGCTGCTTTTCTCTTTCCTTTCCTTTCTCTCTCTCTCTCTCTCTCTCTCTCTCTCTCTCTCTCTCTCTTCCTTCCTTCCTTCCTTTTTTTCTTTTCTTTCTTTCTTTCTTTTCTTTTTTTTTTTTTGAGACAGGATTTCTATGTGCAGCCCTGGCTGTCCTGGAACTCACTCTGTAGACCAGACTGGCCTCACAGAGACCTACCTGCCTTTGCCTCTCAAGTGCTGGAATTAAAGGCATGTGCCACCACCTCATTTTTAGCAGCAACATGAGCCAAAGGGCACATGCTAACACTTGTCACCTGAAGCCAGTGCTTGCACGGTCTTCCCTCCGTGGACTCTCTTCCTCCTCACCACAGTGCCATGGGGGCTCTGCTCGTGCATGGTGATAGCAGGAGGTCCCAAGAAGCTGCAGGATGCACGCTTTGCCCTCTAAGAGCACATGTATAGTATGGGTGGCAGCTCCTAGGATCCATATGAGCGTTAGAAGGAGATTAGGTAAACCTCAGAGCCGTGGTGTGACAGCCAGGTGACATGGTGGACTGAAGACATCAGATCTGTGCAGGCGCCTGGATAAAACATGTATGCCTTTCCTTGTGATGGTTATTACAACATACAATGTCACAAAGTGCCTGTCTGCAGGTACTCTCCCCCCCCCTTCCCCACCACGCACACACCTGAGAGGGAGATTCAGACATCCCCCTGGCTGGCAGGGTAAGGTGTCCTGCTTGGGTCACGTAGCAGCCATTTCCCAGGTAGGCTGCCCTGCTGAGCTGCATTGGTCTGTGTGACAGGAGAGGGGCTGCAGCAGATGCAGCCCAGGGTGTCGGGGTATCCCTCCTCAGAAACTGGAAGCCCAGTTGCAGTGGGGGCTGGCTGGCGGAGGCGTCACCACCCTCGTGACTCGCGGGGAGATGGCAGCTTTACATATTTAAGAGGAGCGTGGCCGGTTTCTTATCTGAAGTATACTTCCCTGGAGAGACCACCACCATTTGATCTATTTTTGATTAAAATGTAAAAATTAAAAATTAAATCAAATGGTGGTTCAACTCCTTGGGGAGAACACACTTCAGTTATGAAGTACTCCCCACAGCAACCTTGGGACTCTTACGGCGGCATCGTCTCATCTGTAGGTGGTCTTTTTATGTCACACGTAATTAAAATGAATTGCAATGAGATCCACCGGTGACTGCCTTCTGTGTGACGACCTGTGGCTGGTGCTTCCCAAGCAGGTCCCCAGGGGGGTAGCCTCCAAGGTGAGCTTTGTGGTAGTGGCAAGAAATCCAAGGGTGCCAGACCTAAGGGAAGAAGGGACGCCTTCAGCACACCCCAGGACCTTCCCTTGTGACCGGTTCTGCCACAGAGAGAGTATGGTCAGAAGCTAGGAAGTGCACTATCGGAATCTAGTCTGTGGCTCTCTGTGTCTAAACACTTGGCTGCCTCAGTGGGGAAAGGATAGGATTGGGGATGGGTGCAGCTCTACCCTGGTTATAGCGTTTGCACTGGATTCATGCCTAGAGGACTAGGCCTAGATGTGGTTTCTGAGCCACATATCCCGTTGTGTGACCTGTCATGCTGTGGCCACCTGACGCCCTCTTGGCTGCATTTGTGTTTTGAAATCTGCTTTGAATGAGCTGCTGGAGAAGCAAACCCTTCTGGGACACAGAACACCTTACTCTGTGCTGGTATATAGCACTAAGGCATTTCTTTCTTTTAAAAGTTGTGTGTGTGTGTGTGTGTGTGTGTGTGTGTGTGTGTGATATGTCTGTGCATGGATGTGTGTGTAGCACAGCAAGCGTGCTGAGGTCAGAGGACAACTTTGTGAGTTGGTTCTCTCCTTCCACACACAAGGGACCTGGGGATTGAACTCAGGTCATGCGGATTTCGCCGTCAGCGCTTTCCCCACTGGACTCTCTTACTAGCATCTGCTAAGGCATTTCTGTTGGCAGCATTGGCCTCGACCTTTGCACGGAGAATCCCTCCCTGGAAACCAAGACACACCTCCAGAAATATTTTGAGGCAGCCAGTGGTTGGAGGGAAGGCTGGATCTGACCCGACTTTCTGCTTTAGGACCCTGTGTTCTGTCTGGCAGCAAGGATGTGGCCTTCCATTCACAGCCAAGTTGGATTTTAGGAGCCAAAGAATTCACTTCCCTGCATTTGTGACTCTGCAGCTGGGTACAATTTGCAGCCCTGAGCGAGGCCTTGCCCAGACTTAGCAGGAGCCCAGCACGCAGCTGAGCCCAGGGAAGCCCCTCCCTTTCCCTAGGCAGAGCTCCATCTTCAGGACCCCGGCCCATCTATCTGGCAGGGAGAAGTGAAAGGGAGGAAAGAGGAGGCGGGGAGATGGTGGGGTCGCTCACCATCAGAGATGGAGGTGTCACTGTGGCCTTTGACATTCTTTCCAACCCTGGGAAGCACCGCATCCTTTTTCCAGTCTCTGTGGCAGTCCTGTCGCCCTCCCGTCATGGGTGGCCTGGTTCTGAGCCCATGATAGCTCAGTCCTTCCGTCTGGAACAGCCCACCTCCTCTCTCAGCCTCCTCTCTACTGTAGCCCCTGTGGTGATTTCTCAGTCATGTCCTCATTCAAGGTGCCAGATAGGCCAGATGTCAGCTCTGTCCCAAGCTGGAGTTCTCCCTTTCTGTGTCTTGTTCTCCCGCTGGCCCCAGCTGCCCCATCTCTCCTGTCTACCCATGGCTCCCCTTCGCTTTTCCTTCTCCCTGCCCCTCTCAGTGCCACAGATTGGCAAGACATGTGGATCCTGTCAAGGTCACATAGACATTAGAAAGCCACCTAGCTCTACTCTGGGTTGAATAGACACCCTTGTTCTTCAGAGAAGAGTGATGAACACCTCGAGGACATATGTGTGGAGATATGGAAACTTCTGAAAGACCAATCATGTTAGGATTAAGTTTGGGAGTTTGGGGTTGCAGTGGGCTGCCGGACTCAGGTCATGGCGTGGTGTGTGGGAATGTGATTGTGGGTACATTTCTTTTTTCTTTCTTTTTTTTTTTTTTAAGATTCATTCATTTATTTATTTAATGTGCACTTGTGTTTTGCCTCTATATACTCTGTGTGAGGATATTGGATCCCCCTGGAATGGGAATTACAGACAGTTATGAGCTGCCATGTGGGTGCTGGGAATTGAACCTGGGTCCTTTGGAAGAGCAGCCAGTGCTCTTAATTGCTGGGCCATCTCTCCAGTCCCCTGTGGGTACATTTCATTCTTTTCTTGATCTAGGCATGTTCTGGATTTGGGGTGAAAGAAGGGGTACCTAAGTCAACAGGACTGTGTGGAGAGACTTTGTCATTCCTGTCTTAGTGTAGCATTCACTGAGGAGCCACGGAACAAAGCGATGCAGGTGGTAGGGTGCCCACTGCCAAACAGGAGGCATGCCGGTCTTAGTAGTGGGGGTTTAGAAGGTTCTCAGTTGTGGTTGTTTGTGGATGGCCTTGGGGAGGAACTTGGGAGTTGCTATATTTTGTGTCTTGATAATTCCTCTAATTTAAATTAGCTTTAAGATTTTAACAATCTTCTTAGAGTTTCTAAAACTATCAGTATATTCTAAATGTTGATAATCTATTTTAAAAATTTCAACTCCTAACCATCACTATTTTGAAAAAAAAAAAAAAAACCTCACAGTCAGTAGATGCTTTAAAAATCCACACACACTTAAAACTGGGGGCCAGCAAGTAAAGGCACTTGCCAGCAAGGCTGGGACCTGGCTCTTATTCTCAGTACCCACACGGCAGAAGAAGAGAACCAGCTCCTGCAAAGCTGTCCTCTGACTTCCACGTGCACACTGTCGTGTGCATGCACCCACTCCCATCACCATTCATCCCCGCATAAATAAACAAACAAAAAATAAAAATATATGTTGAGCAATTAGGAAAGTGAGCTGTGACCACCTTGCGCAGCTTCTTGTGAGCCTTCTGCTGGCCTGTTCCCTCTCCTTCCTAGATTTTCCCCTGGATTGTGTAAAGGCAAGTCCACACTATTGTTTTGACCCATTCTTTTTTAACTTTCTTTTTATTTATTCTATGTGTCTTTTACATCAGTATTTTCATCCGTTCATTTCCCAGTTTCTTTGCATCTTCTCTCAGCCCCTGTACTTCACCTCCCCAAATCAAAACAAAATTTAAGAAAAGAAAAAAGGGAAAACTTTTAAAAAAATCTCGTCATGGAAACTGTAGTGTGACAGAGTGAGTCACACAGTAAACCCTTTTGTCCATGCGTCTTTATTTGTAAGTTCTCATTGCAAAGAGTCATTAGACTTCAGTATGTGTTTTCAATAGAAAGGATGTTTGACATAGTTATCACATGTAACAACAACAAAAATCAATGGCTCCTTAGCATAAGCTTGTAACCAGTTCGTTTTTACTCATAAGCCATGCCACCCATCCCCTCCAGGAGTTGCTCTTCTGCTCTTGTTGGCATCAAGTGGGTTTTCAGAAGTGTCGGGGGTATGCTGAAGACAGCAGGTGACTCTGAGTAGCTCTGGTCTCAGGATGAGGGATGGATAGACAGAGCTACAAGGGTGAGATTTCTGCTGTTTCCAGGGTTCAAACGTCACCTGGCTGTCAAGGGCAAAGGGAATTTTAGAAAGCTTCCCTACATTTCGAGCGTGGTTCCTTCCAGAAAAGCAGGCTGAATGGACTCACCTGCAGAGATCTGCCCATGAACTCTTCTGGGAACACGGATGTAATAAATTAGCAGGGTTTTTGTTGTCTAACACATTTTCTTAACTGGGTGATTTAACGATGTCTGTATTGTGCCAAAGCACTTAACATTTGCAAAATTATCTTTCCATCTACAAGCTGGTTGTCCTTAGTACAGACTGTAATCCAGCCCTGGAAGCCAAAAGGCACTAGCCACCCCCACACAGATAGACACAGCTCACATCTCCCCACTGTATGCTTGTGGCACTCAGCCTACGGATGTGTGCATGGGTGTATACCTGAGTACGTGCATGTGTGTGTACACTCACGTATACATGCATATGTCTGCCTTTATAGACATTATTTGTATTTGTGTCCATTTATGAGTGTGTGCATATGTGTGTTATATGTCCATGATTGTGCACATACATGTATATACATCTTTGGATGTAGAAGTGAGCGCATGGATGTTTGTGCATGAGTATTCACACAACCTGTTAAAATTATAAACAAAGTCCTGCATTTTTTTTCCACTTCTGCCTTAGAAGTAGTTAGTTATTGTGAACCATGTATTATTACATTAAACAGATACACTGTAGTCCATGTGATGGAATCCTATTGAGAGATAACCTGTGTTGCTCTTAGTTTTTGGGGTTCTTTTGTTGTTGTTGTTGTTGTTGATGATGATGTTAAATCAGAAGTTGTTAAACCTCTTAGGCTAAAATTCAAATAAAATCAACAGGATTTGAAAAGCTTACTGTTAAGGTGGCAAAATTTTGGAAAGCGTAGATACTAGAGATGAAGATGTTAGCAGGTTCTCTGCTGCTGTTCATCAACACAAAACAGACAGAATGGCAAAAATCCCTGCTATTTTTTCCTTTTTGTTTTTGAGACAGGGTCTTACTGTATAGCCCTGGCTGGCCTACAAGCTGTTATATAGACCAGGCTGGCCTCACACTCACGGCACTCTACCCTCCAAGAGCTGGAAGACAAGGTGTCTGCTACCATGCCTGGTGAAATCCCTGCCCTTGAAAAGTCCTGGCGTCTGCTCCATCTGCTGCCCTACTAAGCATTGATTCTGAGCTCAGGCTTAAGCTCAGAGACACCTTCTGCCTTATTCCCCAGACCTACCCAAGGGACCACTGGCTTCTCTTTTGGGGGCACATCGGTGGTAACTATAATGTTTGCAGGGGATGCCTGACTCAGACCCACAGTGTCAAAAGGGAGGTGCTTGCCACTTGCAGTTCATCTTTGGCATGAAGTCAGCCTGGCCTCTATCATAGCAAAGTTAATCTCATGGAATCTTGGGTGGAAGGACAATGATTCCATGCGTCAAGGTTTTCAGGGGTACAGGACAGCAGTGAGGGCCTCAGCAAGACTAAATCTTCCCTTTGCAGGCTAGCTCATGTCCAGGGCTGCCAAGGAGGCCAACACAACTCCCTATATCTGTCCATGGTCATTGTTGCCCCTCTCAATTGGGCCTGTGGACCACCTCCTTGCTTAATTCATTCTAGTCTGCTGAGCAGGGTGTTTGGTCATCCAGTGACAGGCAGGTGTCACAGTTACTTTTCTATTGCTATGCTAAAACACTTCAACCAAAGTAACTTATAAAAGAAAGAGTTGGGCTTACAGTTCCAGAGGGTTAGAGTCCATGATGGCAGGGTGAGGGCATGATGCCAGGCAGTTGGAGAAGCACATGGGGACTCATGTCTCAATCTATGAACAGGAGGTAGAGAGAGCTAAATCAAATCAAAATCACTAGAGTCTTTCGATAGTTCAAAGCCTCTCCCCAGTGACACACCATCAACAAGGCCACACCTCCTAATCCTTCCCAAACAGTTCTACCTGCTGAAGACCAAGTATTCAAGTATACGAGCCTACGGAGGCATTTCTCATTCAAGCCATCACACAGAATGGGGTTGAATGGAGTACAGCCACTGGACGCTTACTCAACCTGGAGGGAGGAGGAAGGAATGCTGAAACCCAAATGACCCACTTCCTAGGCTTCTTTTTTTTGTTTGTTTGTTTTTTTGTTTTTCGAGACAGGGTTTCTCTTGCAGCTTTGGAGCCTGTCTTGAAACTAGCTCTTGCAGACCAGGCTGGTCTTGAACTCACAGAGATCCACCTGCCTCAGCCTCCCGAGTGCTGGGATTAAAGGCGTGCGCCATCATCGCCTGGCTCTTCCTAGGCTTTTCTGTAAGAGGAGCCATGTTGTGGCCTTTCCCTTAGAAAGATCCAAATAGCACAACCCCTTTCCCCAGCTTTCCATGCCAGGCTGGGAAATGGAGCTGTTCTGCCTTTGCACAGAGATTAGCAGGTACTATAGGACCATTCCAAAGCCCTTTCTGAACTGTTTAGTTACTCCTAGGACAGAGTATTTCAGCCCAATAGGACTGAGGATGGCAACTGCAGGCCTCAAGCTTTGTGATGACATGCTCCCTTGAGGAGGAAATAGTACTAAGTCCGACTTGCCTGGTCCAACTCCCTGTTTCCCGCTTGTGTTTACCCCAAGAGAGGGAGCATGTCAGGGGACAAGGACCCTGTCCTGGGTCCTCACAGACTGAAAAGTAAGCAATTGGAGATTCCCAGGCAGACCAGTTTTTCATTCCCAGCCTTGTGCTACGCTGTGCAGTTCACCACATCTACAAGTGAGGCTCTCTAAACTCCCAGGCAATAAGACATCTCTGATCACCCATAATGCTTTCTTTAGAGGTCTCCAAAGTCCCATGGGGGAGGGCAAAGGTTTCCAGGAGTAGAAATCCATCTCTATTATCTGTGGCATACAGAGGAGGGGACAGAGCCAGGGACCGAGATGACTCATGATGGTGAACTAGATGTCAACTAGACTGGGCTGAAGGCTGTCCGGATAGCTTGGGAAATATTTGTGTGTGGAGGGTGGGGGATAAATGTTCCTTGAAGAGATATTTAAATCAGTCATCTACACAGGTCCACCTTCCAATGAAGACAGGTATCATCCAGTTTACTAAGGCCCTGAGTAGTACAGAATGGCGGAGGAAGGGAACCTTTGCTCTCTTCCTAAGCTGGGATGTCCATCTCTCTAACCCCCCTCACTGAAGCTCCCACCTTTCCACCTTTTGATTCAGACTGAGACCTCTCCGTTGGCTCCCTCAGTGTCAGGCCTTACAATGTGAGCAGGATTGACCCTACGCTCATGCTAGGACCTCTCGCTCAGAGACCTGGGGACTTCTCAGCCTTTATAATCTCAGATCAAAATTCCTAGATATGACTCTAGCTTGGGGTCTGTACGTAGCTTCTTGGCTCAGTTTCGTTGGGCTCAGGTACCTAGAGCATCATGAATGCCAGGTCCGTGTCAGTATCTGGCTGTTGCAGAGGGCACTTGTCCCATTATGTCTAAAGTTGAGGGTTTCTTGTGATGTGGGAGGTCGAGTTGGTCATATTACACGGCATCTCTGTGACCCTGTTTCCCTGCAACCAGGACCCTACCCAGGACCCCATGCCCCTGTTCCAGGTTCAGAGCCCACCACTTCTTTATATATGGCTGGTTGCTTTTTCTGTTGCATCCCCTTCTAGAAAAGCAAGGAAGGGTGTACACAGTCGGCACTTAATGTATGCATCCTATTACACTGAAGTGGCCCATAGATAACAACCAGGAAGGCTGCCTGTTATAATCCTAAATTCAGTCCAAGGTCTGGATTAAGCTGCACAGTCCAAGGCCACGGCCGATACCAGACATCTCTTGGCCAGGATGCAGGCCAGAAGGATCTGGGCACAGCTGGGTACTCTTCAGGCAGCCCTGCCCACACCTCTCCATCTGTCCAGCTGGTGCCTTTGCAGCCCATCATTTAAAATGAACAAACACCAACTCAGAAAATAATCTCCAAAATCATTCCTCCCAAAGCAGGGCAGCGAGCCCGCATCCAGAGGCAAGGCCTGAAGTCAACGTCAGCACAATCTTGTAACGCCCATAATGTGGGGCCAGAGCCACCCTGTCCCAGGCCAACACCACACAGGGGCGGGATGACCACTGATAAAGAAATGCCTGAATCAAACGAGGCAGGTAAGTGGCCACAACAGGGACCAGGCAGGCAAAGAACTTTCTAGAGACAAGAGCTGAGCCTCAGTTATCCTATTTCTCTTCCAGGAGACAGTTGTGGCGTCAGGAGCCAATGGGAAAGTCTAAATGGAAACTCTCACACCCGCCTGTCACCCTCTGGCCCAGCCACAGTGGGCACAGTGCGCTGGGCACCTGAACCTGCTGGAAGCCACCCACGCACATTTCCCCCTATCGTGAAAGAATCAAAGACAGCATCTTGGGTTGGAAGCAATTGCGGAGGGTGGAAGTTTCTGGTCAGGCAAATAAATTGGATTTAAGTATATTACAGTCATAATCTTTCCTGCCCCTCTCCAGACGGTCTCTGTACATGGAAAAAATGAGAATATATTCGCAGACAAAGCTTGACCTGAGGGAGAAGCCTGCCGGAATCTGGATTTCCAATAACATAAGACAATAAAGCTTAGACTTCTAACCTGCCTCAATATAGTAAAAGTATATAAAGAGCTTAGCTGCTAATAAAAGGGAAGGGTCTCCCCTCGTATTTGAAGATCCGGACCCCCCAGAAGGACACTTCATAAAGATCATGACGGGTTAGCTAGGATCATGCAGACACGAGGCCCCTTGTTGACCGATTGTCTGACAGTTGTCACCTATGGGTCCTATATTAATAAGTCCCGTGTTGATTTCCTTGGGGTATTTTTGTCTCTGTAATTGCACATCTTCCTATTGTGACCATACCCTTTGCTACACGCCGAGCTACGGTTACCTGATGCCAAGACGCTCATGTGTCCCTCTATTCTTCCAGGAGAGTGCACACCTTACAAAAGGCACCTCTGTCTCAGCCATTTCTCCCAGGAGCTGAAGCCCAATCCCCTCACAACATGAGGGTGCAGTGAGAAGCGGAGTGATGAGGCGAGCCATGGCTTATGCAGTTGGGGGAGGAAGTAGGGCTCAGCTCAAATGTCCCTTAGCGTGGAGCGGCCACCAAATCACCTCTCACACTGGAGAATTTGAGTAGCATGAATCCTCTCTGCTCACCCACCTGCCCCTGTGCTGAGGTCATCGCTTTGGCCTCATGGCTCCATCTCTGGGCCTGGCGATGACAGGGGCTCTCTTTGATATCATCTGTACCCTAACCTGAAAGCCTGACTTTCTAGAATGTTCCAGTTTGGCCTCTTCCAGGCATCACCTCATCCCTGTGTCATTTCAAAAGATCCAGTCCTACTTCACATAGCTATAGAGGATTTTATTTCAGCACGGAGGGAGGAGACACGAGGAGGAGACACTGCAGACCCAGGGCAGGCCAAGCTACAGTCTACAGACCCTGCTTAAGAGAAAGCAGCCCAGGCCATGAGCTTGTCAATGGGCTGCTGCTTGTCTTGCTCATGCATCGCGGTGGGGACATGGTACAGGAGACTGCCACAGGGCCACCAGGCTTCTCCCTCAACCTCAGGACGCTCAGAAGCCCTGCAGTTCTTCAGCAGCCCATAGAGGGGATTGTCTCAGAATGCCTGCCAATGGTCAGGCCCTGGGTGCTTGGGAGACTTGAAAAGGGGCTGCGTCTGGGTCGGGCTCTTGAGAGTGGCAGGAACACTAAGCCTCTGGTGTACCACAGAACCCCTGGGCACTCCAGTCACTACAGCTGCTGTCCTGACATGGGTGTATCAGTGCCTTGAGGTGGGAGGCACTGAGCATGTGAGCAGCTTAGAAGACCAGGGCTCAATACCCCAGACCAGTCTTTTGGCAACAGCCCTTGCATAGGAGAGGCAAGTAGCCAGTCTATTCTCTAACTCAGTGCCTGCCTCTTCCTGAGCCTCAGTTTCCTCAACACAGGGTAAGAGAAACAAAGAGCCTATCATGAATTAAACTGCATCACCCAGATTCGCATATTGGAGCCTTAGTGCCCAGAGGAACTGTGCTTGGAGGTGGGGCCTAGCTGGAGGTAATTAAGGTCAATTGACTTCACTAGGGTTGGCCTTGACAAGGTAAGGAGATCTGTCAGTAGAAGATGTGTCATTAGTGTCATTAGAAGCTCACTCGCTGCCTCTCCACCATCCAGCATCAAGAAAGCAGCAACTAGCCGGGCGATGGTGGCGCGTGCCTTTAATCCCAGCACTCAGGAGGCATAGGCAGGTGGATCTCTGTGAGTTCGAGACCAGCCTGGTTTACAGAGCTAGTTCCAGGACAGGCTCCAAAGCCACAGAAAAACCCTGTCTCGAAAAACCCAAAAAAAAAAAAAAAAAAAAAAAAAAAAAGAAAAAGAAAAGAAAAGAAAGCAGCAACTGCAGGCCAAAATCAGAGGTGTCCTCCCCAGAACCGGCGTATGAAGCAGTTGTAACATTCTCAGTCTCTGGAACTGGGGGGGAAAGTGTTTCTGTTGTTTATTTTTAAGATTTATTTATTATGTATACACTGTTTTTGCCTACATGTATGTGTGCACACCAGAAGAGGGCACCAGATCTCATTATAGATGGTTGTGAGTCACCATGTGGTTGCTGGGAACTGAACTCAGGACCTCCGGAAGAGCAGCCAGTGCTCTTATTCTCTGAGCCGTCTCTCCAACCTCTATGTTAAAAGCATCATTTACAGCAACCTGGTCTACACCATGAGAAGTTGGGCCTGTCTGCAGAATCAACCTGGAGAAAAAGCAAAGTTGATCTTAGTGCCAGCCAGATGGCTCAGTAAATAAAGTTTTTTTTGCCACTAAGACTGAGGACCTGAGTTCTAAACTCGAAACCCACATGGTGGATGGAAAGAATCACTTCCTACAAGTTGTCCTCCGCCCTCCCCAGTGCACACCTTAGCATGGATGTGTACATACGTCCACACACATAATAATAAATAACAAATGTAATTTTTAAAAAAAAATCTAAAAATGTTAGCCCTGAGAAATGATAGACACCGTGGAGGAAACACTCAGCATGGGAAAGGTCCAGTCATTCACTAGCTGAGTAATTTGGGATTAATTCCCTTATGCAAAAGAGACGCCACATCATGGGCTGTAGGGAGGACACTGTGAGAGATAGCCAGAGGCCAAGCCTGAGGAGCCGCCACTTGACTTCCATAACACAAATCATGGGGCAGCTCTTCTGTCTAGAGCCTGTGACAGAATTGCAGGCTGGAACTGTGTTCCCCTAGATTTCCTGTGAAAGTCCCATATTAATCAGGTGGTGACCGTTTTGAGATGATGCTTTTGCAGGCCATAAAGGTTAAATGAAATTAGCAGAGGGAGCCCCAGTTCAGTATGAATGAAAGCATTATCTTTTAGAAAAGGTGCTACAACAGAGAATAAAATCCAGGGATGATGTTCTAAGGACACAGCAGGAAAATGGCCATCTGCAAACCAAATGGGAAACCTCTACACGGACCTTGAAGGATGTCTCAGCTTCTGAGCACTGTGGTTAGCTTAGGTGACTCACCGCCTAGATGAGTGTGTTACTACAGCTTCCCTGGCGGCTTCACAGGAAGTCTGCCCACAGCTGTCTACTGTCCATGAGGAGTTGGCCCTTCATTCTTCAACCTCTTTCAAAGTCTTTCTTCTCTCATAGTCCTATTCCTGGTCAAAGTTCTCCCAGCTGTGAGAGAGGAAAAGACATCTGGGCAACAGAATCAAGCACGTAGATACAGCCAGGTCAGTTCCTGCTGCAAATGAGAGCTACAAACCCTGGACCAAGACCAAACTCTACCCCAGCTCCAACTAACCTTCAGCTACACATACTGCTATCTGAACTGTGATGCAGGCTGGTGCTTGGGGTATTGTATAGAAGTGTGAGAAGTCTTTAAAGCACCCAGGGAAAACAGACACAATCCACACAGCTGAAAACAGTCCTGACTACAGACTTCTTGTCAAAACTGTGGAAGCCACAAGGCAGTAGGGACCACGTCCTTAAATCCTGAAAGGACACCTGCTGACTTCAAAGTTCAGAATCCAGAGTAGCATCCTTCTGGGATGAAGGCAAGCTTGAGACTAGAGAAAGTGTAGCTAATGTGTTGCCACTTATGAAAAACACTGAGGGAAGCTCCTGGGAGGGAAGTTTATTCTTTTGTAATTTCCAAGTTAAAGAAGTAGCGAAGGCTGTCAGGTCTGGGAAGGTGCGTGAAAATGAGAGAGCTTTTCATGTCTTTATTTCTTTGAAATATAAAAGACCATTTATGTAAAAAATGTATCATGTTATCTTGTGAGGTCTATTACAAATCAGACACAGATTATGGAGTAGGTGTGGAGAATGGGCAGGTCACAGTCAGATAGAAAATGGCGCAACACTAACTGGCATGAGAGATATGTTGTGTATATTTTAACTCCTAAGCAGCCACCAATATAGTGTCAGAGAGGAAGGAATGGCTGGAACACAATAGACTGGAAAACTTACAAGTATCAAAATATTCCAAAATTTGGCAGACAATAAAGAACACAAAGAAGGAAATAAAACATTAATAAATTAGCATAGCCTATTCAACTGTATCAATATTCATGTTAAATGTTAGTGGAAAATTCAAAGCTCAATAATTCAAAGGCAGAGGTTAACACAATTGAAAGAAAGGCCAATGATAAAATCCATTTTTATATATTTTTTATAAAAATCCATTTTTTATAATTAATATATGCTAATAAAAAGGAGCATATGGTAGCTTGGATGGCAATGGCCTCAATAAGTTCTTTTTTTTTTTTTTTTGAGAAAGAGTCTTGTTTTTGTTTTTGTTTTTTTGTTTTTCGAGACAGGGTTTCTCTGTGGTTTTGGAGCCTGTCCTGGAACTAGCTCTTGTAGACCAGGCTGGTCTCGAACTCACAGAGATCCACCTGCCTCTGCCTCCCGAGTGCTAAGATTAAAGGCGTGCACCACCACTGCCTGGCCTCAATAAGTTCATATACTTGAGTTATTGACCCCCAAATGTTGAAGCTGTTTGGGCAGGAGTAAGAGGAGTAGCGTTGTTGGAGGAGATGAGTCACTAGGAGCAGGTGTTGAGGCTTCAAAAGACTCACGCCAGTCCCACTGTGATCTTTCTTTCTGCTTCCTGCTTGTGCATCAAGATGTGAATTCTAAGCTGTTCCTGCCATCCTGCCTTTGCTCCATCACCCTGGACTCTAACCTTCTGAAACCATAAGCCAAATTAAATTCTATGGTGGGTTGTCACAGCAATAGAAAAGAAACAGATGGATGGGGGCAAGAACTATATCTCACAACCATTAAAATGGCTACTGGAAAAGAAGGGAGGTAGGGAGAGGCAAAGGAAGGAGGGGTGGAGAAGTAGTCTTGGGCAAGGAGTTGGAGATGCTAGAAGCCTTAGACACTGCCAGTAAAACTGTTAAATGGCACAGCCTCTGTGGAAAACCACATGGTAGTTCATTAAAAATCAAACACAGAACTATCATACAATCCAGCACCCCTGAGTATTTCTCCAAAAAAATTGAAAGCAAAGCCTCAAAGTAGCATTGCTCACAGTGGCCAGGAGGTGGGAGGGGCCCTCATGCCCGCTGACAGCTGAGCTGGTGAGCAGAGGAGGCAGAGGTAAAATGCTGTATTGGTTCCTTTCCTGTCGCTGTGAGCAGACCCTGAGACCAAGACCGCTTATGTCAGGAGTTTACTGTGTCTTACAGGTCCTAGGGGGTGAGAGTCCACCATGGCAGGGAGGCATAGAGCAAGGGCAAGCATGGTGGCAGGAACAGGAAGCTAAGAGCTCACACCTTAAACCACAAGCATGGAGCAGAGACAGCGAACTGGAAGTAGTTTGAGAATTTAAAGTCTCAAAGCCCACCCCTGGTGATGTACTTCCTCCAGCAAGAGCAAACCTCCTAAGCCTCCCCCAAACAGTGCCACCAATTGGGCACCAAATACGCTTATGGTGAGGGGCATTTCTCATTCAAACCAACACAACAAAAGTGGTCGGTCTTTGTAAGGAAGGAGAACACGGCACATGCTACAAGCAAGGCATGAAGCTGGAGGTTGCTATACAGACTGGGACAAGCCAATCACAGAAGGACAGGTACCAAATGATGCCACTTCCCCAAAGGCAGCTGCCACAGTCAGGCAGCTACAGTCAGGCAGTAGAACCTTGTCTGCCAGTGTTGGGAGAATGGAGAAATATGGCATAATTTTTTGGGACAGAACTTTGCTATGCAGCCCTGACTGACTTGGAACTGGCAACAGTCTTCCCCCTCTGCCTTCTGAGTGCTGGGACTGTAGGCACGTGCACCTCACCCCGCTCAGCGGTTATTTTCTGGTGTGTGTAGACTCTCAGCTTTGTACGACGAAGGCGTTCTTGAGATTACTTGCACAGCAATGTAAAGGGAGTTGAAACTGCTGGGCTGTGCATCTAGAAACGGTGAGGCTGGCTGGGTACCAGGTGCACTTCTGCACTTCCACCACTCGGGAAGTGAAGGCAGGAAGATCAGGAGCTTAAGCAAACCTTGGCTACAGAGGAAATTCAGGGCCAACCTGAGCTACACAAGACCCTGCCTCAATTCAGCCCCATCCCCCAAAATCGCAAAGGGAGTAAAGTCTGTATCATAGGTGTTTCACCTCAAGAACAAGCCAAAACCTGGAAGCTGGAGACCTGGCTGTGATTATGACTCTAAGTCTGATGTTTTGCGTGTGAAGCAGAAATGGTTGCTGCGGGTATTTGGAATGGCTACACGAATATCAGACAGCACACACACCACGACCCAGACATTAAAAGAGATAAAGAAGGACACTTCATGAAGACAAGAGGGTCCGTTTATCAGGAAGGCAGAGTAATGGATATGAATGCACCCGATAAAAGAAAAAGGATTGTCTAGTCCTGCCAGCTCAGAGATCTTAAAATCATTTCAGTGATGTGATGTGCACAGGGGAGGTGACACACCATCACGGTGACCTAACTAGTTCTTACACTGTCTGGTTCACTTCCCTCTAACGGTGTGGAGGGGATTCTTTGAGGCAGAACCCACATGCCGGGCCACACAGAAAATGGTAATGAATGTGTGGGGCTGGGATAATGCACAAGGTGTAGTCTAATAAAAGTGGAATTAAGTTGGAGATCAATAACAATATGATAGCCAGAAAAACCTCCTCAGAAGACAGAATAAGCCCCCCCCCCCCAAGTTAGCCACATCCTAATCCCTGGGCCTGTATGTTACCTTATATAGCAAAGGGACTTAAGATTGTAGACAGAATTAAAGCTGTTAACTACCCGACTTTGGGGTGACGTGTCATCTTGGATTTTTGGGGGTGCGGTGATGTCTTCAGCAACATCTGTTAAAGTGAAAGAGAAAGGAGACATGGTGGCCAGAGGACTCTAACATGAAGGGGTCCACACTGGCCATCACTATCCTGCAAGATGGGGAAAGTGGCCAAAAGTCAAGGAAGACAGGTAGCTGAAAGAATCAAAGGGTTGGATTCTAGAAAGTATAGCCTTGTTTATACCTTAATGTGCACCTGATAAGACCTAGCTTGGACTGTAAAATAATACATTTACTTTCCACACAATGGAAACTTTTCCTCCAATTTCAGTTCACAGGTGTTGTTACAATGGATGTAATTAAAAGTTAGTACCAGGTGTCTGGGGGAGCCAGCTTGGTTGGTAAAGTACTTGCTGTGCAAACATGAGGACCAGAATTTAACCCCTAGAACCTGCATGTGGCAACACTTGCTTGTAATTCTCAGCATGAGGGAGGCAGACGCAGGTAGGTCTCTGGGGCTCAATGAGTTCCACGTCAATCAAAGAACCTGTCTCAAACAAACGAACAGACCAAACCAAAACCAAAACATGTGCATACATGGGTATACATATACACACATATGAAGTCAATGTCAGGGATGGTGGCACATGCCTATAATCTCAGCTTTGGAGAGGAGAGGCAGAGACAGGAGGGTCACTGAATCCAAGGCCAGCCTGGGTTACATGACTCTGCAGGCTGTGTGAGATCTGTGCCTGAGGTGCTGGTCGGTTCTACCGGAGCCAAGGACTTCACATCAGAACTTACACCTTAGTAACTGGAGGTTTCTCTCATGACCTCTGGTTCCTGAATAAACACTCAGAGGCTTAATTACAAATTGTTTGCCCAATGTTTTAGGCTTATTACTAACTAGCTTTTACATCTTAAATTAACTGATTTCTATTAACCTATGTATTGCCATGTGGCCATGGCATTACCGCACATCTTGTTTCTCTGGTGGTTGCTGGTGCCTTCCTTACTCTGCCTTCTTTCTCCCTGCATCTGTTTGGGTTTTCTGCCTACCTGTATTCTGTCCTTCCATAGGTTAAAGCAGCTTCTTTATTAACCAATGATAATAAAACATATTCACAGCATACAGAGGGGCATCCCACATCATTATTAATTAGATAGAAAAGGGGAGATGATGTAGGATGCCCTTCTGTATGCTGTGAATATATTTTATTGCCATTGGTTAATAAAGATGCTAATATGTCAATAGCCAGGCTGAATAGAGCGAGGTAGGAAATCCCAGCAAAGGGAAAGGGAAAAGAAGGTGGAGTCTGGAAGATGCCAGCAGCCACCAGAGAAGGTAACAAGCCATGAACCTCATGGCAAAATATAGAATAATGGAAATGGGTTAATTTAACTTGCAAGAGCTAGTTAATAATAAGCCTGAACTAACAGGCCAAACAGTTTGTAATTAACATTAAGCCTTAGAGTGGTCATTTGGGAACTGGCGGGTAGGAGAGAATCCTCCAGTTACACACCTGCACTACATCTGGCCTCTGACCGTGGCTGTGATGGGAGCAGCTGCTTGAACTTTCTGCCACCCTGGCTTCCCACCATGAGGGACTGTAACCTAGAGCCATGAGCTACAGCAAACTCATTCTCCTATAGGTCGCATTTTTCCAGAGTATTTTATTGTAGCAACAATAATGAAACTAGGACAAGGACATAATTGAACACAGCAAAGGTGTGCTTAGGAAATTCTGTCCTCATCCCAAGCCAAAATTAGTTCTAATGATTTTATTTTTTTTAATGAAGCCCCAGTCAATGAGTAAAACAGCAATTTCAAAAACCAAATCTTCTAACGCACAATTCAAAGGCAGAGAGACTTGATGCCACATGCGGAAAGACAGGAAACGACAAGAGCCCTTATGTTCTGCTCTGTAACAGCAGGACACTTTGTATGTGCAATAAAAACACAACAGTGCAGGGGCAAGCACAGCCAGAAATACCCCAGATTCATCCCATGCTTGGTTTTGAATTAGGTTTTGGTCATTGCCTGAAACCTTTGGCCACTGTCAAAGCCTTGCATCTCCACGTTCAGTTGCATAGCTCCTGCGTGGGTCATGACCCACAGTTAAAGAAGCTGGGTGCTAAAGTGACCCTTTGGCCAGGGAATGGCACTTGGAAGCCATGAGCTGTCATTTGAGGCTGATTCCCTTTGCAGGACTGGGCAAAGGCTTGGCCTGGAGCTCAGCCAGCGCTGGAACCCTCAGACTTAGACCTGCTGGGTTTCAAGCACTCGGCTGCTGCTCCCACCTGAAACTGCCACGGGCATGAGGGGCTTTGGGACCAGGGAGTAGAGCACAAAGTCTTTCTCTAGACCCAGGAAGCCCTGTGCTTATAGGGCCTTTCCACCTGTTTGCCAGCTTGCCCTCAAGTATCTGACAATTGGCCTTATATCCTTGTTGAGAGTTCCAAGTGCGTGAGCAGACAGAGTGGGTTCCTGTGGAAGGTGACCTCATATCCCACATGCTTTGCAATGTTGCTAAACAAGCAGAAACACAGATAAGAAAACTAAAGGGGAGAGGGAGGGTGGTACACACACAGGAACCAGCAGTCAGCAAGAGGAGTGAAGAAAGCTGCCTCGCCTCCTAAGCCAGGACTGGAGGTCAAAATGGTGACTGTCCTAACAGGGGTTATGATCACAGCTTAGCAAAGACACAGGGAGGATTTATTGGCTTGAACTAGTCTTGAAGTACTGGTGACGTCAGACGTGTAAACACCCATCGGAGGGCCTGGCAAATGCTAGCCCGCTGCTCAGGTCTGGCCTGTCCCTGCTGGAATATGACTGTTGGTATCTAGTTACAGTATCTCCATATGATAGAGCTGAGTGGTTGTTGCAAAGACCTATGCCCTATACACGCAAAGTTTGCTGACCCCTGTCCTGGAGCTGGTTGGCCATGTGTCCTGTAGGGTGGCCACCAGCTGCAGGCAGCTCTTCTGGGATGAGCTTCTGGGGAGCTTCAGCATTTTGATTATGTAACAGGATTAACTTTGCCCCCCCCCCTTTACAAGACAGCTGTGTACTGATGAACTTAGAGCTAAGACCCAACACAGATGACGCCACTCTCGTTTTCTAGTGCTGTTGAGAGCACACTTAATAAAGCAACTGCTTACATGTTTGTCATCCACACCGAGAGTTCCTGAAGCAAGGAAGTCTTCCGGAAGCACTGGTGTGCATTTACTGAAATATCCATAGGGTTCAAGGCAGAACCTTGATCCTGAAAGAGACTTGGCTCTATACTTCAGTGCCATCCTTGAGTAGCAAGCTCCTCCATCCCATCTGGCCTCAGCTGCTTTTCTTCGCTGTGGAGAGAGATTCCACAGCCCGTTTCTCATGTTCTTGACTCTAAACCGTAACCGCATGGCTGAAGTTGCCAAGTTCTGCTGCTTGACGGGGCTGGATCTTGGCCTCTCAGTTACGTTTGCCTCAGCTTCTGTTGCTGATGTTTTCCTTCATTGATTAAGCTTTCCTTTATTAAGCTGGATGCTTAGTTGGGTGGGGTCCTGCCCTGAGGTCACTGCTTCCTTTATTTCATTTAGCGCCAGGCTTTTCTTTAAAACATGTTACCTCCTTGAGTACAGGACTTAACTCCGCTCTGCTTCCGGGTGCTCCTTTTCTCTTCACACTGCTCATCTTGTGTTATTCCTTGTGCAGCTTGCGTCTTTTCTTTGTAGATCTGCATAAGAGTGATCTCTAATCACTGCATGATAGAGTCTATACCAGGCTGTCTTGAAATCTCCTTCACTAACTCCACTAATCCAAAAATTTTCAATTTAACCTTAGGCAAATTTCTAGGACAAGGGCAGTGTAACCAGAGACTGTGTGTTCATTTCTGGCTGCCCAGACCCAAATAATCACACAGAAATTATATTAATTACAACACTGTTTGGCCAATGGCTCAGGCATATTTCTAGCTAGCTCTTACATCTTAAATTAACACATTTCAATTAATTTTATGTATCACCACAAGGCTCTGGCCTACCAGTAATGTTCAGGTGTCTCTTTGACTCCGCCTACTCTCTATCTCTGTTCGGATTTTGCACCTGGCTTTATTCTGCCCTGCCATAGGCCAAAGCAGCTTCTTCATTAGCCAATAGTTCACAGCATACAGAGGGACGTCCCACATCAGGGCAGAAAGCAGCCATATTTGCCAAACTATTACAAGACTCGTCTCTAGACCACTTATTAATATTCTTCCCCTCTGAAACTTCTTGAACTGGGCCATCATAATTTACATCGCTCTGGGTATCACCGTTCTTCATGCTTCTACTACTGTGGCCCACTAAGTCCTACTTAAACCATTCAGCAGATTTCCTAATCCAAAGCCCTGAAGTCCACATTGTGTCCACAAACAGCATGGCCAGACCTGCCACAGCAAGTCTCTACTCTCTGGTACCAACTTCTGTCCTGGTAAGGGTTCTATTGCTGTGTAAAGACGCCATGACCAAGGCAACTGTGATGAAAGAAAACATTTAACTGGGAGGGTGCTTTTCAGTTTCAGAGGGTCAGTCCATTGTCATCGTGGTGGGGAGTATGGCAGTGCAATGGAGTACAGCTAGGAGTACATTCTGATCCACCGGGGAGGGAGAGGGAGAGGGAGGGAGAGGGAGAGGAAGAGGGAGGGGGTAGGGGAGGGGGAGAGGGAGAGGGAGAGAGAGAGCTCAAAACCCACGCCCAGTAACACATTTCCTCCAACAACAAGGCCACAGCTGCTACAACAAGACCATACCTCCTTTCCCTTACAATCCTTTCACATGGTTCTGCTCCCTGATGACTAAGCATTCAAATATATGAACCTAGGTAGGCCATTCTCATGCAAACCACCACAATACTCAGTGGGTTTCTATATGTTATGATGCATATGGTGCTTCGTGGGACACTATCATGTGCTCTTTGCGGTTTATTTTATAAGTGGGTGTATCTAAATGCTTCGCTTCCCCCCTTTACAGAATGAGGGTACCACCATGATTTGTTGTAGAGTTAAGTGGGTGAATAGGAGAGAAGCTCAGAGCAGTCTCTGGCTCAGACAAGGTGCCCAGGGATGCTTCGCTGCCAGTGCTGCTGCTGCTAGGAGACCTTAGATAGCTCCTTTCCTTGCTCTGGGCTCATTCTTCCCCAGGAAAGGAGAGGTTAAATTATTTTAAAAATTAAATCTACAGATGACTCCAGGCCGAGCACCAGTCTCAGGCGGCACTGGGAAAAGCTGCCCTGTTCAAAGAGGAATGCTCTTTGATCCAGCCACCTCCCACCTCTTGGAACTGCCCAAGCCCTGGGACCCAGCATGGGAAAATACAGGCCAATCACAGCCTAGCTGGAAGGCTTATCTGGAAAGTGGGAATGGCGTGCCTCCAACCCCATTTGCCACATGACAGCCAGCCACACACTGTGGTCTAAAGGAGAGACTTAGAGGTATGTGGGGAAAATCAGTTAAAACTGGCATATCCATTAGGAGTATTTAAACTGGAAACACGTTTCTGTGGACCATCTAGAGCTCCTCTCCTGTGATGCTAAATCAATAGCTCACATTTTAGTTGGATTCATTATTCTGGTCTTTGAAACCGCCTGGTTCCTAAATTCTTTCCTGTTTTGCTCTGAAGACTGCCCCCCGGGGCTCCTGTAGATGACTGTCTTAGATGCCAGGGCCCCAGACCCCAAACCCTTCTATAGCAGTGGATGACAGGTCAGAGGGCAAGGGACTATCAACTATCAACCAATGTTGCCCCCCCACCCCCACTCCAGTGCAGGCCCTGTCAGACCACAGGCTCCTTTGCTCTAATTCTTAGATGGCAGTCATCAAGTTTGAGAGACTCCAAGTGAACCTGCAAGGAAGAACAACTTGCTCCCAAGGAGGGGAATGGGGCCACTTAGCACCGACCAGCAGGTTTTCAGTGGCCTTCCAGACCCCTGGGAGACTAAGGGCCTGCAGAGGGACACAGAACAATGTCTGGACGAGGTAGGACACAATGGCTCTCCCCCACACTTGGTACCTCCTCCTCCCTAGCACATCTGCCCAGCCCCTTGGACTCAGGGTGGCTGGGGTCATGACCAGAACATGGGAGCTGCACACAGTTGAGGCCCACGAGGGTAAAGCCGAGGTTACCCACAGGATTTTTGCTTTTGAAGCAATGCTTCCACTCTCATCTAAGAACACACCACATAATAGGAAAAAACCTGAAATTGGGTATAAAATAAGAGCCTTCCAGTGAACCACTTATTTTGATAAGTATAAAATAATTACCTTCCAGGAAACAGCTCAGGCTTGTGGCTGGCTGTGTGGCTTCTGCAAGCCAACCCCCAAGCTGAGCTGTAGCCCAAGTGTGCTCTGGTCTGGTTTTAGAGATGTGGACAGGATCTTTCCCATGGGCACTTCTCACTATTACTGAATGGGGCATTATTTATTATTATTATTGCTCTTGCTGGCCCACAGAGGGAGAGGAGACGCTCTGGATGCTTGGTGCCCTGATGCTTGTGGCAGCTGGCTGACTGAGCAGAGGCACAAATGTTCCTGGACCAGAATCTTCTCCCTTAATACTTCAGGTCTATGATCACCGAGCATCACTGCCCTGGCTCTGAGCCCTCTGTCTTACCTGAAGGCCAAGAAGTCCCCCTGTCACAGTCTCCTCATTTTAGGAATTTTGATGACTGTGCCTAACTCTTCTGTGTTCCCAGCAACTGCTCTGGGTGACAGTCCCAATTTCAGGACGCCTGGTGGCTCATACCGGTCACATCAGAGAGCTGATGTGGTACTACCACCATCCTTATCATCAGCCCCACTTAACCCTATTGCTGAGGCTCAGTTCTTTCCTATCTGGAGCTGCTCTGGAAGCGTCCCTCACTGATGTCCTTGGCTAGTCTGTCCATCAGCTTGTGGGGTTCAGAGGTTCTCCAAAGGAGAACTTGGGGGTCCTACCTTTACTTTGGGCTAGCCGTGTTCCTAAATATGCCAGAAATGTGTTTTTCATCTCAGACTCCAGATCAAAGGTAAAAGCAGTGGAGAGAAAGCCCAGCTCCAGACAGAGTGTGTGCCGAGTGGCCTTAGGACACCAGACCTCTCGTCTCAGCCACGAGACTGTGTTCTCACTGCACTCTCCTAGCTGCTGGCGAGCCTTTCTCGGAGCCCAGTGTGAAGGAGACTGGCAGAAACAAGGCTGTGACCCCGCAAGTCTGATACCCACCCTAGCCCCACACCTTGGAACTCAAATTGTTTGGCACAGGGCATACTGTTAATTTCCCATGATGCATGATGCTCCCTTGGTTATTTTTCTGTTGCCGTGACAAAACACCACGATTAAGGCAACCTATAGAAAAAAGAGTTTATAGGGCTTACGGTTTCACAGGGTGAGTCCATGATCATTGTCGTGGGTAGTGTGGAACAGGCAGGTAGACACGGTGCTGGAGCAGTAGCTGAGAGCTCACATCTGATCCACAGGCAGGAAGTAGAGAGTAAGAGGACTAACGGGGAATAACATGGGCTTTTGAAACCTTAAAGCCCATCCCCAGAGGCACTCCTCTGACAAGACCATATTTAATACTTGGAGCATTCAAATCTATGAGTCTATGGAGGACATCTTCATTCCAAACACCACCACCCCCAGCCATCAGGACCCTCCATGCATGGTAATGCTGAGCCCATGCCACAGAGCTGGTGCCTTAACACTCTGCTGAAGGAGATGGTGCTTTGTCCCCCCATCGCCCAAAGGATTCTTATTGAGGTTCATCCCAGACACTTGCAGAACCATTGTACTGATGCATAGTCTAATAAAAGCTTGCCAAAACAAAAACAACAAAAACAAACAAACAGAAAACTGCCTGCGATGCCATCCAGAATGTGTACAGGTGGGTGGGTGGGCGCAGATGTTCATCTGTGTAGCTGCTGCTACGTGCAAGATAGAGATCTAGCCGTCAGATCACAGGCACTGAGTTTGTTCACCGAACTAGCTCATGTGGTCCTATCTTATGTGTGTGCGCGCGCGCGTGTGTGTGTGTGTGTGTTGAATACATACAGGTGCACAATCTGTAAATACCTGAGCAGAGACCAGAGGATGATGGTGGGTGTCCTGTTCTATCTATCACTCTCCATCTTATTCCCTTGGGAAAGCATCACTTACTGGAATGAGGCTCCTGATACCTGGTGGATCGCCTGCAGGGTTCATGCATGTTGTGACATACATCAGCTCTTTTTTTCCTTTCTGTAACTGAGTAGTTTGCTGTTAACTGGATCTAGCACATGGTTATTGTAGTCATGTCTGTGCAAATAGACACATTTCCCCCCCTGCATTCTCCAGTCTGAATTGTGGACTTGGTGGGATCATATGTTCCTGTGGTTTGGGGCACCTGCAGATGGAACCCCTGTTTCTCCAGGCCTCCTGGTAGCCCCTCTATGCACACCATTACCTTTGCCACACTGAGTTACCTCCCTTGTGTCATTCTGCCGGCTCAGTGGTCAGATAGCGTGGACAATCTGCCTGTCTGGCATTTCTGGAAAACTGGGAGGTGATGACTATCCTGCATCCTTCTCCATACAGCATAGCTGCCATACAACAGCTCTGAAGGGTCACCTCTGCCTATCACCATGGTAGTGATGCACCTGCTTGGCTTTGATGCATGCGGTTGTGGTTCTGACCTAAATTCTCCACTGGCGAGCGTTGGGTTGCTTCTGCTGTTTGCATGGGTTAAGTAGTGATAGAGTTTCCCAAACTGTGGCCAAGAATAACCCAGTTGTTCTTGCTCATTTCGCCAAGTGGAGTGGAAAGCAAAGGGGCTGAATGATGGCCGTGAATCCTTCTACCCAAGAGTGACAGGTGGCTCTCATAAGGGCTGGCAAAGACCAAAGTGACATTTCATGTCAAAGAGACATGCCATGGCAAAGGTCAAAGGGGCATGGCCACATCAAAGCCTGGAAAGTTGCTGGGCATCTTCTGGCCTCCCTGGATATCAGATGGGCCGTAATGACATTGCGACACCTGCTCGCTTGATGACTTTGTTTAGACAGGGCCAAACTACCTTTCATGCTGCAGTTAGCATTTTGGCCACCTCTGGTATAAAATTCCTAGAGAGGAGCCTCTGTGGTTTGTGTTGTGTGCTGCGTCTGCTCACTTTAGCAGCCAGCTCAGAGAATGGAGTCCTTCCAGTGATGCAGGCCCCTTTGATGCAGTCCCCTTCAGAAAGTAGACTTCAGGAGATGTGAGGCCTGTGGTGGTTTGAATAAGAATGGCCCCCATAGGCTCATATATTTAAATACTTAGGGAGTGGTACTATTTGGAAGGACTAGGAGGTGTGGTTTTGTTGGAGGAAGTGTGTCCCTGGGGGTGGACATTGAGGTTTCAAAAGCCCAAGCCAGGCCCAGAGGCTCTCCTCCTGCTGCCTGTGGAGGCAAATGTAGAGCTGTAGGCTACTTCTCCACACTGTGTTTGCCTGCATGCCATCAAGCTCCCCTCCATGGTGACAATGCGCTAAACCTCTGAAACTGTAAGCAAGCCCCAATTAAATGCTTCACCTTGTAAGAGTTGCTGTGGCCTTGGTGTCTCTTCACAGCAGAGCCCTCTTTGTTCCAGCTGTGATCAACACTTATGGCAGACTTGGTCTCCTGCAGCCTGCTGTCAGCTAGGATATCCAGGACCAAGGAGCTAGTCCTATGTGGAAGTGACAGGGCCACTCTCTGGTAGGCACCTTAAAGATCCCTTCCCTCTGTGGTTTGACTTCCCCTTCTTTCCTCTGCAGACCCCAAGACAGACACATTAGGGGGAGCTCTCAGTCTGTCCTAAGATTGTTGGAAAAGTAAATTCATTTTCTGGGCTTTGTGACAAAAGACAATGCATGGGAGGTTTTAATGTATTTTAACATGGTTGAGCCCCTTACCCAAGCTCCACAGAGGATGAGGATACCAAGTTCCATGTCCATGTGTTATTTCCTCTACAAGCATACCTATGGTTTTTAACTTACAGATTAGGCATAGCAAGAGATTAATAATAAGAAATGATGAAATAGAGCAATTATAAAAATACACTTTGGTAATTTTTTAAAAGATGGAAGCCATTATTACATAAAATAAAATCTTATGTCGCTGGAACAGTAGATCTAATAAACCTTGGCAGTTGCTAAGTGACTGATGGGCTGGTATTGCATACAGAGTGGATACTCAAGACAGGGAGATGATTTGTACCCCAAATCAGAGAGAGTGGGAAACCGAGGAGATTTCATCACACTGCTGATAATGGTGTGCAATTTAGAACTTAGAATGGTTTATTTCCATGATTTCCCACTTAATATCTTCAAATCAGGGTTGACCGCGTGTACGTGAAATCACATGTTAGGGAGTATCCCTAAATATAAAGTTGTTGCTCCCAGTTCTGCAAGCCAGAAGTCCAGACTCAAAGGGGAGGCTTTGTTCCCTATGTGGACTCTTATGTTTGAATCTTAGCTGGTTACTCTTCCAAGTTCTAGACTTTGCTGGAGTTACCCAGCATTCTTCGCTTGAACTCATCCTCCAGTCTTTCCCTCTGTCGTCATAAGACATTTTTCCTGTGTGTGTCTGTGTGTGTCGTGTTCTCTGAAAAGGAGAATCATTGGATCAGGGTGCGTTCCAACCTATGACAGTCAATCTAAGGTCAGTGACTAGATATTCTAAGTCCCTGTCTTCAATCAAGGTTACACTTAGAAGTGGGCAGGAGTTTGAAAGACACACTATCTAGTACAAGGAGAGGAACACAAATGTCCCCTCATCTACACAGCCAAGCTCTTTAGTTCCAGTCAGACCCCACCCTCAAACCCCTACCCCCCCCCCCACCGACTGCTACCCTGTGGAATGAAATCAGGAGTCTCCTGGAGAGTGGGGAGCTATTGTCCTAGACTAAGAATGAGAAGTCTCAGGAAGTGAACCTATGAACAGAAAGGTGCTTTCTCACAGTGCCCATGTGAGATCTTCCAGTCCCTACCATGTCATATACCCACACCCTGGCTCTCTCTCTGCCAGCCCCTCCTTGCCAGCGTGCTCTGGAGCCAGAAGGACTGCCACTTGGCTCTGCCCAGGATTCTCAATGGTCATGTTTGTCTCCCTATTCCAGGGATTTCCATGGCCCAGCACAGGGCCGGGGTCAGTAAGAGTCACTTCTACTTACCCCTGGGGTCTTGGTCAGGGTGCTCAGGCCAGAGTGCCACTGCCCAGCCTGAGTTCACGGCTGCCCACTTCCTGTCTACAAGCCTATTTATACTTCTCATCCTCTAAGGACCTTTCTTCAGCTAAAGTCCCATGATCACGTATAGTAATCCTAACTCACACATGTTAAACGTTAAATGAGTTTGCAAAGTTTTTTGGTTTTCAAAATGCCTAAACTCCGAGCCATGAACCCACTGACCTGCTTTAAAAAAAAAAAAACCTGCATGGATAGGCCAGGCATGGTGGCACATGCCTTTATCCCAGCACTTGGGAAGGAGGCAGAGGCAGGTGGATATCTATGATTTCGAGGCTAGTCTGTCTACATAACAAGTTCCAGGCCAACCAGGGATTCATAGTAAGACCCATCTCAAAAATAAAACAGAACACGTAGATATGAACTTCTGCTTGGCAAGGTGCGTGCTATGTATGCCCACTGAGGCAAGCATACAACCAGTCCTTCACAGGGATCTTTAAAAAAAAAGTTTTGAGGGCTCTAGAGAGATGGCTTGGTGGTTAAGAGCATTTGCCATGAAAGTAAGAGGATCTGAGTTTGAATCACCAGGACCCATTTTAAAGCCAGTTGTGATTTTGTGTGCCTGTAACCCTAACACTGGGGGACAGAGACAGGCAGATCCCACTAGCCAACCAATCCAGCTATAATGGAGAGATTCAGGGTCAGTGAGAGACTGTCTTAGTTAGAGTTTCTATTTTTGTGATGAAACACTATGACCAAAAAGTAAGTTGGGGAGGAAAGGGTTTGTTTGGTTTACACTTTAGCATTGCTGTTCATCACTGAAGAAAATCAGGTCAGGAACTCAATCAAAGAGGGCAGGAACCTGGAGGCAGGAGCTGATGAAGAGGCCATGGAGGGATGCTGCTTACTGATTTGCTTATCATGGCTTGTTCAGCCTGCTTTCTTCTAGAACCCAGGGCTAGCAGCCCCAGGGATGGTACCACCCATCATGGGCCCTCCCCCATTGATCACTGAATGAGAAAACGCCTTCCAGCTGGATCTCATCGAGGCTTTCCCTCAACTGGGGCTCCTTCCTCTGATGTTAACACACAAAACCTCTCGGTATAGAGACCCTGTTTCAAAAAATAGCATGGAGAATGATAGAGAATGACATCTAACATCCTCCTTTGACTTCTGGATAGATATGCACAGGTGTACACACAGGCGCGTGTGTGCGTGCGCGCGCGCACACACACACACAAACGATTTGGTCATGTTATCCAGTTGGCCAATGGAAGGTGGGCATTTCCATCTCCAGAGCCTCTGCAGGGCCCACATCTTTTCTACCCATCACGATTGTCTATTTGTTTCTTTTCCCCTGCAGGATTATTTATTTATTTATTGCTAGAAGTAAGAAGATTAATCACGTGTTTTATTAAGCTGTTTTAGTTTTCTTTGGTGAGAGATTCCCTCTTCTCCATTGGAATATTTAGAGGGTTTTTTTTTTTTTTACTACTTGATAGAGTTTGAAGGAAGAAGTCAACCCTTTGTCCTTCATCTTCATAGTAGATATTTTTCCCCTGTCGAGGCAAACTTTCTTCAGGTGTGAAGTTCTGGAAGTTTGCAGCATGAATCCTCATCTAGGGGACATTAGGGGACATAATGGGCATGAATGCCTTTTATTGTAGTTTTCAGACAATACAGATGTGCTCTTCGGATGGCCATTTTTTATATTGACCCTCTATAAAGTCCAGTGGCATAATACTAAATCATAAATAAGTGAAGACATTTTTACAGGAAACAAAGATATTGAAGTCTGCAGACATGGCTTTCCCCCCACATTTTTAAAATTATAAAGTGATAAACACACAAAGTAAAAATATTAAGGCAATGTAGACTGATATTAAATGAAAAAGGACCATTGCCCGTCCCGCGCCCAGCTCTCGGGAGAGACCATTTTAACGGTTTATATTTTCAGAACTTGTTGTAGCCACCGTATTTCTAAATAAAATGCTTTTACTGCTGCTTCAGGATTGACCAATTTTAGAAATCTTTACTCCACGTCCCAGGATGAAAGAGGAGTCAAGTCATTCCCACTTCCCCCATCATCCCTTTAATTGCGTTAGTTGTATTATTTTTAGCTCTTCCAGCTTTCTTTAATGGCTTGGAATCGGGTGCAGACACCTCCATTTCTGCTTGGCCAGCAGTGGATCAGGGGACAAAGCGAGGCCTGAGCTCAGAGAGCTGTAGCTCTTGGGTGGGCCAAGGCTGCAGTCTCTCCCTCCTCTCGGCCCAGGGCTCACTCATTCTAATGGTGGGCAGCTGCGACACGCAACACCCTGCATAGCACTAAACACACTGGGCTCACCGGGCTTACTCTCCTGTTTGGAGGAGACAAAAAGTGGACAAAAATCAGCAGGCGAAAGATGCAGCAGTGTTAGAACCTAAAGAAAAAAAAAAAACAAGAAGTGGGAGAAGAGAGGGGGGAGCTACAAAATATAAGGACCAGAGAAGGTGTGTCTTGCTCTCCCTTCTGAACCTGTCACTTCGTCACCCCTGAAATTGCCTGTAATTCCACAGCCGGCAAACTCTTATTATATGATATTATAAACTATTTACAACGGGGTTATATAGGCAAGCCCTCATTGTAGATTAAAAATATTACAAGTCAAACATGTATTTGCTTCTGTGTGTGTTTAACAGACTATATTGGTTATTTGTTTTGTTGCTGTGATGAAATATCGCAGCAAGAGCATCTTAAAGGAAGAGAGTGTTTATTCTGATCCCCAGTTCCAGGGTATACCATGGCAGGGAGGGCAAGGAGGCAAGAGGCATCTGGAGCCAGGACCCAAGCCCAGGAAATGACGTCACCATCCTTTAGGATGGGCCTTCTCACCTTAACCTGAGCACAGAAGTAAGTCGTAGATATGCCCAGAGGCTCGCCTCATCTAAGTAAGCCCTCACGGTGTACTCGAAGGCCGATTCCAGCTCCTGTGAGGTTGACACGAATTATCAGGAGTACCAAATATGCTAGCCAGGCCTAGCCTGAATTGACAGTACTCGCATTAGCCCACGGTTGGCAAAACCACATAACATAAAGACCATTTTACAAATAAAGTATCGAACATTTCATGTATTCATATGTGTTGGGGTATAAAAACACAAAACACAACACCAAAAACAAATTGTTGGCTTTTCCTTCCTTGGGAAAACACCAAATGGTGGGGGACACTGGTGGAGCGGAGGACTTGGGAGCTGTAGTGGCTTCCACAGAGGATATAGCAGCAGTCTCAAGGGTTGTAGTTGTGGGGGTGGTCTTGGCAGTGGCTAGGCTGTGGCTTGGGAAACTGAGGCTGTGGGGCTAGCAGGGGTAAAGCAGAGGACCAAGAATCCCTGTCACCGAGCTGAGCCACCTGGTCAAAGGCATGAAGATCAAGTCCCTGAGGAAACGTGTCTATTCTCCCTGCCCATCAAAGAATTTGAAATCACTGTCTTTCTCTTGGGAGCATCTTTTAAGGATGAGGTTCTAAAGATCATGCCAGTATAGGAGCAGACTCGGCCTGGCCAGCGATCTGGGTTTAAGGCTTTTGTTGCTACTGGGGACTACAGTGGTTACATTGGTCTTTGTGTTAAGTACTCTAAGGTGGTAGCCACTGCCATCTAATGGGACATCATCTTGGCCAAGCTGCCCATTGTCCTTGTGTGGGGAGGGTACTAAAAGAACAAGGTTGGGAAGCCTAACACTATCCCCTGCAAGGTGACTGCCCCAGTGGCTCTGTGCTTGTGAGCCTCTCCCTGGCCGCAGAGGAGTTGGAATCATTTTGTCCCTATGTGCAAGAAAGTATTGCTGCTACCCGGTACTGATGACTGAGTGCTCCACATCAGTCAGGGGCGGCACTGCCACCCTGGCCAACTTCACCAAGACTATCCTGATTCCATCTCCAAGAGCTACACCTACTTGATCCCCAACCTCTGGAAAGAGACCAAATTCTCCAAATCTCCCTATCTGCAATTCACTGACCATCTTATGAAAAAAAAAAAAACCACACCAGAGTCCCTGCACTGTGGATCCAGGCTCTAGCTGTAGCTACCATATAGGGTTTTTATACCAGAAAAATAAAATGACTTATGTTTGAGAAAAAAAAATCACTGGCAACACACTAAGCTGTAACACACTAGTGGCTTTCACGGTCAAATGGCTGGCTGGGCACTAGGCAGCTATCAGCCCCTGTCCAACATCACAGCAAAGTATCCACCTTCCATTTTAAATCCAGAAAGGTCAAAATTCAAAGTACAGTCTCTGCCAAAAGCTATAACAATGAGGAATCATAAGTCAAACTATCATAAATCATAAAGGACCATCTGCATTGTTCCTTTCCCTGTCCAGGAAGAGGGTGCAATCTTACACCATGAAGGCTGGCAACTGGCAGGGGATCATCCAGGAGTCCCCCTTCACATGGATTTTTTTTACACTCTTTCAGTTGCTCAAAATCACACTTAGATGTTTCACGTAAGTGCTGGGTACTCTTCTATAGCTCTTTGCTCCTCCTGACTTTATTAGTATACTTTGTTTTTTCACATTGATAGAAGGTATGAAGCCAGCTTCTTCACTCTGCTATTCTAAGTGCTGATGGGTACAGGTCACCCTCCAAGTCCTTCAAACTAGAATCCTTTTTCATACTGAGCTCATGATAACATGGCTGCTTTCTGGGCCTTGTGTCTCTTTTCCTCACCTTCCTGGATTTATTTGAGTATGTCCTCAAAAAAAAAAAAAAACTGGCAGAAAGCCAGGCGTGATGATGCGTGTGATGCACGCCTTTAATTTCAGTAGTTGGGAGGCAGAGTTCAAGGCTAGCCTTATCTCATAGGGAGCCCCACGCCCGCCAGGGCTACTTAGTGTGACCTTGTGTCAAAAAAACAAAACAAAACAAAAAAAAAAACAAAAAAAAAAACAAAGAAATAACAAGCAAGTGGCTAGAAAGACACAAAAGTAACTTTCATCCAGGGCTGGGGAGATGCTCAGCCAGTGAAGCTGGAGGGTGTGTTTGACCCCAGGCTCCGTGTACAAAGCCAGGCTTGGCCACTGAGCTCTGAACCCTAGCAGTGGGGAGATGCAAACAGGAGGATCCCTGGGACCCACTGGTGAGCCCAGGTGCCAACGAGAGACTTATCTCAAACAGCAAGCTCCCAAGGAATGGCAGCAGAGATTGACCTCTGGCCTCCAGCACACATATGAACACATACACACAGAAACTTAGATTCCCCAAACCACAATCAATTCTTTGACTGGACATATGTTCTATAGCAGTGATCTGATTTGGGGTAGATTTTTTTCTTTCTTCTCTCTTTCTAGCATGTTTCCAGAAGTTTTGCCTAAAATATTGACATCTTAAAATTCCATCAGGCTGATGCCAGGAGAGTCTCATTTCAGAAGGGGGAATCAGAGTCTTGCAAAACCAATCAATTTGGGTGGGCCTGGCATCTAAGTAGAGTTATGTTATAACGGGGCCTATGCAGGACAAATATACGCATACGGGGTGAATGGCAATATGGCTGCCCCCAGGGCAAGTGAAGAGGGGTTACTAGTGTTTACGACAAGCAAAGTATACTCAGGTCCAAGCAACTTGACCATGGGGACCATGTCAATCTGAGTGACCTACCCTGCCACCTGGGGCCATGGTGACATCCGAGCCTGAGCTGCCGCAGAGGGCATGACTGTGTCCATGTTCCTGCTACAGCTGAGGTCTGTGATGATGTCCATGGCCCTTGTTACCCTAGGGGGTCGTAAGAGCGATGTATGCTGAGAGCCCTACTGAGCCAACCCCGTCCCTCACCGGCCCTGGGATAGCTGGCCTTGCCTCTCAGTGGACACTGCAGCAGGAGAGATGGCCCCACCCCTACCCGTGGGAGAGCTGCCCTTGCCCCCCACACAGACATGTGGGAGAGATGGTCCCTACCCTTCAACATGGGCATGGGAGAGCTGGCTCTACCCCTTGCCTGAGGGGGTGGTCCCAGAGGACTGACCAGCTCAGCTACCACCCAGACCCACATCCTAGGCCTTGGTGTGGCCCACCTTAATGTCTGTTTGATCTGTGACCTGCTGGAATGCATCAAGTGATTGGTCCTGTGGAATGATAATTGCAGGATCTCCATGACTCGGGACAAAAGCAGTATATCCGAGAGGAGTTTAGTGAGGGTCCGTAATGATGCTGTGCCAGAGGCCTTGAACCACACCAATGACTCATTGCCACGAACATTTTGTGGGTGAAGTTGATTGGACAACTGCCAATTGTATACTGCCAGACGCACCACAGCTCCCGAAGCCTCTAAGATGAGCGAAGAGGTGTTGGAAAGATAGAGGAGGGAGTGAGGCGTTTTTTGTTTTGTTTTAACTATTTTGGGGGGTGGCATGCTGCAGGGGCTAACAGAGGTGAGTGGGATTAGGGTGCATGATGTGAAATTCCCAAAGAATCAATGAGGAATTCTGTTAACAAAGAGAAAAGAAAACAAACTAAGCGCGACCCTGGGAGTGAGCGAGCCACCAAGCAGCATTATTGCTTCAGGGTCCTGCCCTGACTTCCCGCAATGATGAACTGTGACCTGGAAGTGTAAGCCAAAGAGACTCTTTGCTCCTCTAAGCTGATTTAGGCTAGGGTGTTTTACAGGGCAGCAAGGTGAAGCTAGAACAAGGGGGAAGCCGTGACTCAGACCCGACATGGCCCCTGTCACTGGCTAGTGCTGGGAGCTGAGTGGAGCAATCCTGGGACAGGTAGCAGTACCTCTCGTGGCAATGTGTCCCCGCCGGTTTCTGTGGACTCTCTTTACAGAGCAGACCCCGAGCATCACCACGTCTGACAACTTTTCCAAGCCTCTGGGCCTGAGCTCCTGAGGTCTCCTCTGAGACATGGAGACTGACAACACAGAGTGAGCTCCCGCTGGACAGGTTTGCAGGGGTGTCTGGTGGCCGTACATTTGTCCGCTGTCCTTTGCTTGAACCAGGGACAGACAGACAGAGCTCCTACCGCATGTGTTATTGTGGCTAGCTGCTTGGCACTTGCACTATCTCTGATGGGGCTTTTGGGTGACTCTTGGGGCTGCTAAGACCTCTATGTCCTTTCCCTTTGCCTTTTTTCCTGGCAGGACTCACTCTGGCGACTCTTCCCATTGCCTGGCTGGATTGTGGGTGTGGGTTGGATACCTTACCTCACAGCTTCCCAGCCCAGCCACAAGGCATCCAGGAAGAGATTCCTGGACACTTCTGCAAGAGGTTAAGCCCCAAGTGCTGTTTCTGCAGATAGCTGAACTGCCTGGCTCAGTCTCCTGCACAGGTGCCTGGAGGCTGTCCTCAACCTCGGAACCCAGCCTGGGTGAGAAAGCTCGAGCCAGGAGCTGGCAGTGCCAGCATCCCCAGCAGGACAGCCTCCACAGCTGGCCTCTGTCCTTGCCTTGGCATCTCCCGCACAGAAAGGATGAAGCTCTCAGACAGACTCAGCACTGCCATGGTCTCTGCCCAGATCCATGACTACCAGCTTGGGGTGAGAATTTTTTAGTACACACACACACACACACACACACACACACACACACACACACACACGAAGGAGCCACTAGTTCACTGGTTTGGTGCAAGGTGGGAACAGTTGGCCTTCTGCCCTTGATCCTCGATCCTTGCATGCTGGATTTGTCCTCTCTGGCCCAGGAGTTGGTTCATCTCGGGGAAGGCTGAGGACTTCTGAAATCTACCCAGCTCCATAGTATGACCTCAGGAGACCTGGCCCAGCATTCCCTGTGGACCAGTTCCCAGGCTCAGCTCTGACAGGGAGGTTTAGGTTTCCATTGTGATCCCAGGGGTGAAACAGTAACTCTGGATGTTCAGGGATGTCCCAGGGACTGAAAGGCCCGGAGCTACTGGCTACCTCAGCCTTCTCCACAAACAGCTGCTTCACTTCCTGTCATTGCTCCATGTTCGTTGGTGTTTCCGGTGAAATAATATAAAATTGACCTCTTTTACCACATGCCCAGGTAGCAGTTAGTTCATACAGCAGACGGACACCGGCACTGCCAGTTCCGGCGGTTTCCTCATTGCCAAGTTCAGCCCTTGCCTGCCTCTGCCATCCCCAACCCAGGTAGTCACCAACTGGCTCTCCATCTCTACAGACGCATCTGCTCTGGGCATCCAGGGACATGGGGTCGTATGGCACGGTGTGAAGCCTTCTGATGCTGGTCTCCCTCGCCTCTCACCTTGAGGACTCAGTTTAGGCGTCAGGTGCTCCCAGGAACATACTTTCTGCAGCCAGATCCTGTCCCAGGAGGAGGAGAGCTGGTCCTGTGCAAACGCTGAGACATGTGGATGGGGAACAGAGGAAGCTCCGAGGTCCTTGAGCGCAGAGACCAAGAAAGGTTGTAGCAAGGGCCAGAGGATGGCCGGGGAAGGGGGCTCCCCTCCACTGAAGATCAGTAGAGGCTGAGTGGGGCTTAGAGTTATAATTCCAGTTTTAGGATCCCAGTCCAGTGTCATGTCTTGTGACCCTGAGAGCGCTATCTGTCTTCATGAAGCCCCACTCTCTTCCTCTGTAACGGGATGACAGTGATGTCCACAGTGCAAGGTTCAGGAAGAAATGACACCTGTCATCAGCATCAACTGCCATTGGCACTTTTTGTATTTTTTCATCCATATATGTATATATGTGGTATGAACGTATATATGAATGCATGTGCTTATGTGTGTGTGCATGTGTGTATATGCAGGTGCACATGTATATGTGTGCATATGCATGTGGAGGCCTGAAGTTGACATGGGGTCTTTCTCAATTACTTTCCTCTTTATTGGGGGTAGGATTTCTCCCTGAATCTGGAGATTGCCAAAACTGGCTGGCTTAGCTACCCATATTGCCCCCAGGATCCATGGTCTCTGCCTCCTAAGTGCTGGGATTACAGGTACTGCCTGGCTGTGTTTGCTGCTGATGCTGATCTGGACTCAGGTACTCACCCTTGTATGACAAATGCTTTATCCACTGAGCCGTGTCCCCAGACTGTTGTCTCTTTCTTGTCCTTGCAGGCTCATATACAGCCATGAGAAGTAATACAGAGCCCTCACAGGCTCTTCAACCAGCCTCCCTTTGTGCAGAGCCAGGGTGCAGTCGCTGACAGGCAAGCTATAAAAGGGAAACGTGCCCTCACTATAAGGTCCCTCTTGTCCATCTCTAGTCTGCATCTTTCCTTAATCCTGGAGACCACTAAAGCATTACTGAGGTGGTTTGAATAAGATGCCTCACATAGTCTAGGGCATTCAAACACTTGGTTCCCAGGTGGTAGGACCTTTGGGGGAGGTGTGGCATTGCTGGAGGAAGCATGCTCCTTGATAGGCCAAAGACCCCCAGTATTCCCATTTGTTCTGTCTGCTTTCTGCTTGTGGCTCAAGACGTGAGCTCCAGCCACCATGCCTCTGCTCTGTCTTCATAGTCTCTTATCCCTCCGGAAGCATACCCAAAATAAATCTTTCTTTCTAAAAGCTATTTTGATCACGGTATTTTATCACGGCAGTACAAAATTAACTAGCACAATTACACATCCCTATAACTTGGTCCCTTCAAGAATATTACAAATTATAGTATCTGTGCATACTGTAATGTATTATGCTTATTTATAGGGCTGGATGTGGTGGTCCATACCTGGACTATAGCATTTTGACAGTGGAGGCAGGAGGTCTTGGGTTGGAGGCCAGCTTAGTTAGCCTACAGAATGAGACCTTGTCACAAAAAACAAAGGACTGTGGATGTTCCTCATTGGTTCATTCTCCAGCATGTGAAAGCCCTTGGTTGGATCCTTGGCATGAAAATAAAATAGCAAACAACAATGAAACAACCTATACAAGTGGAATCACCCAGTGTGTCATACTCTGGCGTCTCCTCTCTGGGTCTAACTGACTGGAGACTCACCCAGACTTGGTTTAAATGTTCCCATCAACATGACAGCAGCGTTTGTCTGTCAGTTTTGTGTTGACATAGATGTCACTTCTCAGGGACAAATACTCCGATGTGCAGTTGCAGGATGTATAAGCAACACACGTTCAACCGTTAAAACACAATGATCACATGTACTCACTCACAGTGGTTTTTAAACATAAAGCAAAGAAAACCAGCCCACAAATCAGAATCCCAGAGAACCTAGACAACAGTGAGAACCCTAAGAGAGACATACATGGATCTAATCTACATGGGTAGTAGAAAAATACAAGATCTCCTGAGTAAATTGGGAGCTTGGGGACCTTGGGAGAGTGTTGAAGGGGAGGGGAGTGGCAGGGAGGGGAGCAGAGAAAAATGTAGAGCTCAATAAAAATCAATAAAAAATAAAATAAAAAATGTTTATAACTCTAAAAAAAAAACCCCATATTCCTAGCTGGTTATGCACTGCCCCAATGTCAGCATTTGGGAGGTGGAGGTGGACGGACCAGTTCAAGGTCACCCTTGACAACTGTGGATTTAGAGGCTAGCTTGAGCTGCATAAGATCTTCATAAGACAAGCAACAAATGACCAAAATAAGCCATTTTCTCAGAGTGGCCTTAGCATCTAATATTCTCACCTACAGGAGGTGGGAATATGTCCTCACAGTTCCATACCTTACGATTCAGACAGGTGTAGTGGCGTCCCTTATGACTTTGAGTCTCTGTAGTGATGATGGTATTTTACATCCTCGCATGTGGTTCATCAGGCTGTGTTCGTCATGGACGCATCTTTCTACATCGTCTGCCCAGCTTCATGTGAGAAGACTTTCTTCTCGTACTGTTGAGTTTGAGACATCCGCTATGTGCCAGCCAGCAATCCATTATGAGACATGTAGTCGGCAACTCCTTATCCCTGGTCTGCAGCTTATCTTCTCTGCTTGGCAATTTCTCAGGGCTTTTGGAGAAGCAAGAGTTTTTTTTTTGAGGCTTTACACACACACACACACGTATATCTAAGTATATATGTGTACATATAAGCACACACATGTATATCTAAGTATATATGTGTACATATAAGTACACACACCACATATATTAGTTTGCTTTTCTGTCAGGTTAAAGAACTCTGACTAACCCTGAATCCTCTTCTGCTTTTGTCATTTTAAATAACTTTATTGTATTTATTTATTTATTGTGTGTATACACACGCGAGGTCAAAGGACAACTGCAGGAGTTGGTTCTCTCCTTCTACCATATAGGACCGGGAGATCAAGTACATTTACCTGCTGAAGCACCTCACTGGCCTCCTCTGTTTTTTGTTTGTTAATATTTTGCTTATATGCCTATATGTGTTTTGTACCAAGTTCTGCATAAAGGATGATGACTTAAGTCTTATGTTTGGTCTTGTGAAAATCCACTTTGCTCGGCACATTTCTGATGCACACATTAAATGTTAACCCTGCCTTACTTGTGTCTCCGAGTGCAGTAGCATGGAGTATGTTTGTGGCTTATTCCCTCACTCCTTTCTCTTGGAGTCATAAGGTAGTAGAATCATCCTGCAGTGCTTCCAAGTGTTGGGGGCTTTTCTGTTACTGAACACAAGTGGAAAGCTGAGCATGGTGGTATATAGCGGTAATACCAGTTTCTTCAGCAGCTGATGCAGGAGGATCATAATATTCTCAAACCTCAGTCATACGACAAATCCCCGTTTCACAAAGAACAAAGCAAACCTGTGAGTTTAGCTCTACTGCAGTTAGAGAACACCCTCTGCACGACTTTACTTCTTTGTTGAGCTCTGTCCCATGGTCTAGATTTTTGTCTACACTGGGATCTTTTACAGATCCTTAGAAAGAATGGGTCTAATATTATTAATTGGAATGTTCTGTAAATATCAGTCAGGTCCTGGTAGCATCAAATTGTTGGCGATGGTGTGTTGAGTTCTCTGTCTATGCTGATTTTCTAGTTGTTCTGCCAAACTTTGAGATACTGCACTGAAATCTTCAGCTGTATTGCTGGATATACTGGTTTTGTTTTTCCTTTCATGCCTATCAGTTTTTGCTTCATGTATTTCGTTCACAGTTTTGTGTTTTTAGGAAAAAATACTTAACCTTGTTATGACTCATTTCTGTTCCTGGTAATTATCTTTGTTCCAAATTCTACTTTCATATTATATTAATATAGCTAATCCTTTCTTTTAATTGATGCCTGTATGAGTTCTCTTTTTCAGTCTTTCTACTTTCAACCTGCCTATATTACTGTATATGAAAACAGTTTCTTTGTTTTGTTTTGTTGGAGATAGTGTCTACCCATGCAGCCTTTGGCTGGCCTGGAGCTTTCTACGTAGACTAGGCTGCCCTTGAACTCATATGATTCTTCTTCAGCCTCCTGAGTGCCGGGATTAAATGCACACATCCATCATACCTGGCTGAAGCGTGTTTCTTAAACACAAAATATAGTTGAGTTATCAAAAACCAAAAAACCCATTCCACTGATTTGTTTTTATTGGCGGATTCAGAATATTAACTTTTTTTTTTTTTTTGGTTTTTTGAGACAGGGTTTCTCTGTAGCTTTGGGACCTGTCCTGGAACTAGCTCTTGTAGACCAGGCTGGCCTCAAACTCACAGAGATTTGCCTGCCTCTGCCTCTTGAGTGCTGGGATTAAAGGCGTGTGCCATCACCGCCCATTAAGAATATTAACATTTTAATGTAGGTTTGATATGTTGCTTCTTATGGTTTGAATGAGAAATGTCTCTATAGGTTCAAGAATTTGAGCATTTCACTTTCATTTGATGGCACTGTTTAGGGTGGCTAGGTAAGACCTTAGGAGGCAGAGCCTTGCTGAAGGAAGTGTGTCCCTGAGGGCGGGGTTTGAGAGGTCAGAGCTTCACCAGCTTCCTGACGCTGCCCCTTGTGCTTTCTCACAATTTCTTCTTCCCATGTGCTGATGAAAAGGAACCAGACAGCTTCTTGCTCCGACTTGTGTGTCATTATGGACTTCAGCCCCTCGGGTCTGTAAGCCAAAATAAACTCTTCCTTAAGTTCCTTTTTTCTTCCCTGGTATTTCATCACAGCAAGGAAGAAATAACTAAGACACTGGGTTTTATTTATTATTTCTGCTTTTTATTTCTCTCATTTGCTCTGCTTTCCTATGGTTATTTGAACATTTTCTATTATTTATTTATTTATTTATTTATTTATTTATTTATTTATCTATCTTACTATCAATCCCAGTTTCCCCTCCTTCTACTCCTTCTGCTCCCCCTTCTTCCCATCCCATCCCCCACCCACTCCTCAGAGTGGCCTCCCCTGGGAAGTCAATTAAGTCTGTCCCATCACTTTGCTGATGCAGGACCAACCCCCTACTCCAAACTTGTGCCTAGGCTGAGCAAGGTCTCTCTCCATCAAGAGTGGGCTCCACAAAGTCAGTTCATGTGTTAGAGTTAGATCCTGGTCCCACCGCCAGTGGCCCTGCATACTGCCGGAGTCACACCGTTGCAAATACTTCTTTAGAATTCCACTTTGAGTTACCTATTGGGTTCTTTGTTTCTCCTAGTGTCCCTTCTTTCTTTATTTCTTTTGAGTTTAGAGAACTTGTTTTCAGGTATAATTTCAGGCAGCATTTTCTCCCAGTATCCATCAGAAAATGTCTCAATTGCTCCCTGGATACTGAGGAACAGTTTTTAACCTGTGTATGGGACTTGGTTGACAGCTCATTTTCCCAGCACTTGAAGTGTTTTGTGCCAGCTCCTTGAGGATCCCATGGTTTCTGATGAGAATTCCACAGCCATAGAATAGATCTCCTTTCTCATGCAAGTAAAGCACCTCCTCTGCTCCTGCTTCCAGAATATTCCCCTTGTTCCTTAGCTTCCAGGGTGGATTGAATGTATATATTGTTGTGGATTTCTGAAACCTGTTTGCCCAGCTGCTTGATTCTGCGGCTTATGCTTTTTCCCCGATTTGGATAATATTTATCCATCACTTTGCTGAGTGCATTTTAGCCTTCCTCTTATCTCTCTACACCACACCCAGTACACACTCTTGACTCGTTAGTGAGAACAGCTCTTCGTAAAATCTCACCTGTACCTCAGACTCTCACTTTTTTGTTTGCTCATTTGTCATTTATTTTGAAGCAAGGTCTTTCTGTGTATCTTTGACTGGCCTGGAACTCACATGCAGACTAGGCTGGCCTTGAACTCACAGAGATTGACTTGCCTCTGTTTCCAGAATGTGGGGATCAAAGGCTGTGCACCACCATGCTTGACTCTGTTCACTTTTAAACTCCTATTTTTTCTATTTTAAACTAATTTCTTTTCTTCTTCTTCCTCCTTCTCCTTGCTTTTCAATTCTTTCTTCCAGCTACTTCATTCTGCTGTTATGATTTTAAATTTAAATTATGTTATTATTTATTTCTAAAACTTCCATGTGTGTCTTCCTTATGTCTTCTCTTTCTTTCTTGAGACTTCCATTTTTTCCCATCAGTTTCAATTGTTGGTTGACAGCTGGCTTGAAAGCTTCCAGGTGATATAGACTACTAGTGGCTAACCCGGTCTACATAGTCAGTTCCATCCCTACCTGTTTGTTAGCATCTGTTTGTTGTAATGTTCTATTCTCTTTGAAACCATCTTGGTTCTTGGTATGATGAGCAGCCTTTGATTGAGACCTGGGTGTTTTGCGTATTATTTTAGGTTTCCATCTTTGACTTTTCGGTTCTGGTTGGTCTGAAACATTGTCTTGCTTCTGTTGAAGCATTGTTTGGGTCATTGCTGCCAGGTGGCATGGGATATCTGGTTGCCCACTAGCAAGGGTGGGTGAGTAACCCCATTGGCACTATGGGGTGAGGCACTACCTCATTTCTCCTGAGTGATGGCATACCTTCTGATCCTCCACTCAGCCTTTTCATCTGGGTGCTAAGCGCCCTTAAGGGTAAATGCCTAGGCTCATCTCTTGGCTCCTAGCCATCACATATGGGGAGGGCCACCATGGTATTTGGCTGTATTACGGCACTTATTGTCTAACTACTCTGTTTTTATTAGACACCTGCTTGTGTTAGAGCCTACTTTTAGTTGTTTCCATTTCCTTTAATTTAGTGATTATTACTGTGCGGTATGTGTCAGTGCTGGCACCGGTATGCTATGGTGAGCAGAGGTCAAAGGACAACTTTCAGGAACTGGTTCTCCCCTTTCATATGGGAGTTCTGTTGGCCAAACATAGGTCGACAAACATGATGGCAAGTGCCCTCACATGTTGAGCCGTCTCATCAGCCTGTTTTATCTATTTAATGAACTGTGTTGATCTTTGGCTCTATACCTAGGTTATAAGAAAGCCCATAAAATCAATGAATCTGCTATTATTTCCATACTTTACTATAATTCCCACAAAATTTTTGGCTTTAGTCGAGGCTTTTATTGCTGTGCAGAGAAACTGTGTCCATGGCACCTCTTATAAAAAAATATTTAATTAGGATGGCTCACTTATGGTTTCAGAGGTTCAGTCCATTACCATCATAATAGGGAACAGGGTGGTGTGCAGGCGGACGTGGTGCTGGAGCTCAGACTGCTACATCTTGCAGGCAACAGAAAGTCAAACTGAGAGTCAAACTGAGGGAAGCTTGACCAAGAGAGACCTCAAAGCACGCCCCCACATTGACACACCTCCTCCAACAAGGCTAGACCTCCTAATGGTACCACTCCCTCTGGGGGCCATTATCTCTCAAATCGCCACAACTTTAACGATTGCATTTTGTGGTTTCTCCGTAGCTTTGAAAGATTTTTTTAAAATGTACATACTGTTTTGCCTGTGTACCTGTGTACATGCCTGTGTACCATGTGCCTGCCTAGGGCTCTGCAAAAGTCAAAAGAGCACATCGGATCGCCTGGAACTCAAGTTGTGAATTGTTGCGAACCATGGTTGAATGAATGGGCGCTAGAAATTAAACCTGGGTCTTCTACCAGAGCAACACGTGCTCTTAACTGCGGAGCCATCTCTAGCCCCACGTTTTTTAAAAACTAAAATAAGGTATAATTTAGAATAAACACAAATCCCCACCTGAACCCTGATAGATTCCTCGGGAGTCTTTTCCTTAAACAGCATGGATTACGACATCATAGATCGAGGGTCCTTCTCAATGCCTGTGATCCATGGAGGTCTTTTGAGGCAAAATTTTGTGGTCCAAGGAAGTCCTCAGTTTCAGCATCTGAGCTGGTCACCGTAAGCACTATGAGTTGCTATGAACAAAAATATTCTCAAAAAATTCAGCAGCTAAAAACAGAAGGTCCCGGTTCATGCAGTAGAGTGAGCATTTGCTTCCAAACTCCACCCTGCGTGTGGTAAGGAATGGAGCTAGGCTTGTTCCACCTGGGGGCCCTACTCTTGGCTAAAATTTGCCCTTAGAGACTTTGGCATTAAGTCGAGTTAGGAGAAAGATCTGTAGAAAAGGGATGCTCCGTCTTAACGGTCCACCCACAAATGTGTATCCCTCTATCAAGAGACCTGAGCATCCAGACACAGGGAAGTGTGTCTCCTAGGAGAAGACTAAAAGCCTCTGGCAGTAGCTCCTGTGGAGAAATTAAATAGCTGAGTTACATTATTAGAAGAAGGCTGAGGCAAACATCTGGGTCTCCTATTTTACTATCTTTTCCCTTTCGTCAGGTGACCTGCTACGGGGATGCATCTTGTTGTCCAAATCCTTTTGTTTGGGGACAATTCTCCACTAGGCCACTTCTCCACAAGCACTAGCCTGTCAAGAAAACCCTCTATCCTTTGAGGGACAACCATTTGATGTAACTACTTCAAGAGCAATAAGCAGCAACCCTGGAGATGAGGACAGTGCAGTCCTCACCAGCTGGATCTTCTACAATGGTCCTGACTATATGCCCCTTGGTGAAGTCACTTCCATTGCTCCTCTGCTCCTCCTTGCAGGCTGAAGAGTTAGTGGCACCCCCAGGTCCTCGTTGTTTCTGTAGGAGTTCACAGCTCTCTGAGGCTCAGGTTTTCTTCTTCCTTCCTTCCTTCCTTCCTTTCTTTCTTTCTTTCTTTCTTTCTTTCTTTCTTTCTTTCTTTCTTTCTTTCTTCTCCTCCCTCCCTTCCTTTCTTTGTTTTTTCAAGAGAAGGTTTCTCTGTGTAGTCCTGGCTGTCCTGGAACTCACAGAGATCCATCTCTACCTCCTGAGTGCTGGGATTAAAGGTGTGCACCACCACAGGCCTACTCTGAGCATTAGTTTTAAGGGATAAGTCTTCTGGATAAGAGGAAAATGTCCTCTCCCTTTTTCCTTACATGGAAACTGTCAGAAGAGTCATGCCCCACTTTTCTTACGCAGTGAGGAATGAGAGTGTGTGCTTTGATGCTGTAACAGTCACTTGGGTACCATAAGGGATTGTTTAGAGCTGCCTGACCACTTGGTTAAGCCTGAGGATAAGGTAGATACCCCCAAAGGATACAGACAGGCTGTTGATGAAATTGTTTAAGTCCCTCCTGGCTGTAGTCTTTCTGATGTTAGCTTTCTGATGCATGAGTCTACAAAAATTCTCTTTCTTTGCCTAAACCAGTTTGAGTTAGTTTTCTGTTGCTTACAACATAGACTTAAATGGTGTCCCTTGGGATAGAGTATGGAAGGGGACAGCTGCAGAGAGGGATCTAACAAAACAAAAACATGAAGACAACAACCATCCCACTAGGCAGCTTAAGAGAGGAGCAGCAGACCAAGGTAACCATGACAACAAAATAGCGATGGACAGCAGGATGCCAACCAGCACTGAGCACGCACTGAGCCTCTGATGTGCAAGAACATTATGTGGTAGCTACTATCACCACATCTTATAGGTGAGGAAACTAAAACCCACGGGGTCAGCATTAGTAGAAGACACCACTGTGAAAGGTTGGACTGCCCCAGGGGAGGAACATGCCTTACTCAGGATATGATCAGAGGGAGGGGCTCAACCAGAAACTCAGGTCTGCTTTCTAGGCTCTCCCTCTATAGCTGTCCCTGTGTAGGCCTAGGAGACTTCCATCCATCTCCCTGCTGCAGGAGGACAAGTTCCATGCAAGCTCGGGGAATCTCCAGGAGAAGAGCAGAGCTGCTTCCCTGAGTTTTTCTGGAGGACAATATCCCCCAGACCACTCCACTGCCAAGACACCAGACAGCCTACATTCTAAACCACCCTTAGGGTCAAGTCCCTGGAATGGTGCATCAGACTTGGGAAAGTTGTGACATCACCTGGTGTGGGAGGTCCTTCTGTGTATGTGTTGCTTTTATTGATTAATAAAAATACTGCTTTGGGCCGATAGCAGGGCAGAACAGAGATAGGCAGGGAAAACTAAATTGAATGCTGGGAGCAAGAAGGCAGAGTCAGTGAAACACCATGTAGCCGCCAGAGGGGAAAGACACCAGCTGCCAGCTGGAATCTTGCTGGTAGGCCACAAGCTTTGTGGTAAAATATAAAATAACGGAAATGGGTTAATTCTAGATATAAGAGCTAGCTAGCAATACGCTTAAGCTTTTGGCCAAACAGTATTGCAAATAATATAGTTTCTGAGTGGTTATTTCGAGTCTGGGCAGTTGGGAACGAACAAGCGGCTTCCGCCAACAATCTCCCTCATGTTTAAGGTGGGCAAAGATCAGATCAGAACTAAGGAAGGGTGGAGATACATGATAGACTTCAAGAGCCTTAGCTCCTCACCCTGATGGCATTAGAATCCCATTCCTTGCTGCCTGTGAGCCAGCTGCTTTCTGTGGCTGCCCTGGCTTCCTATCCAATCTCACATTCAACCTGAAGCCCCTTTGGCAATGGCAGGGGAACCCCTCTCATATTTTGAGACTTTTTGACCTTTTTGTGGCCATATCTTGTCACTCTTATGTTTCTTTTCTGCTCCATAAGAATCCTGAAACTATACAGACACATCTGGAGAACCCAGGACTATATCTGTATATTAAGGCCAGCTGATTAATAAGCAGAATCTGGATGCTAAGTCCATTCTTAGCAAAATAGGGACTGGAGTCTTGGGGACATTTTTCAGAATCAAAACTGGATGAGTGACAGGTCAGTACTACGTAACTCTTTCAGAGGTGAGCATCTGCATCATCCCTCAAATGAAGCTTGGACTGGTGACATCACTCACAAAGCGAAAAAGGATACTGAGTTTCTCATCATCTGAACATTCAATGCAAGAAGTGGTCCAGAGAGATGGCTCAGTGGTTAAAGGTGCTTGCTGCCAAGTCTGGTGACCTGAGTCCCATCCCTTGAGCCCACACTGTGGAAGGAGGGAACCAACTTCTGCAAGTTGTCCTCTGACTTCCACGTGCCTACTATAGTCCTTAAGTCCCTTACACCTGGATAAGTCAATGTAATTTTAAAAATAAATGCAAGGAGTTTATGGTTTATGTTTTTCAGTACGTTTCTTTCCTTCTTGTTGGGAGCATTTACATATGAAAATGTATTGCTTTGAACTGAGGAGACACTCCCAGCAGAAAAGCAAAACCTAGTTGCACAGGAAACGCCTCACAGAACAGCCCAACTAAACTTTACATGCTTCTCCTGGTGGCCTTCATGTCCTGTGTCTGCCCTGTAGTTTGGGTTTTCTCAGTCTCCAGGACTGCAGCTGCTGCATTCCTTTTCTGTCAGCTGCTGCATGGCCTCTCTTCTTACCCTGTTGCTCAGGGTCTAGAAACTGGAAAAGCAGCCACATAGACAGCAATGAGAAGGCGCTTTTGTTCCCAAGTTCCATCCAGTGTGTGCATTTCGCTGGGAAGTCATCTTTCTCACCTAGAGGACCAGCCACAAGAATTTCTTTATTCTTGGTGTAAATGCAGGGATGAGGGGAGAAAAAGCTTAACTCTTCCACTCCAGTTAGCACATTAGCAGTCAAGATTAGGAATCCAGCTTGCTTCCCCAGTCTTGGCTACGCTCAAGAAATGGGCATTTCAGGATGAGGCTGGAGCTCAGTTGGCAGAGTACTTGCTTAGCATGCAGGAAGCCCTGGGTTTGGTCCCCAGCACTGTATAACCCGAGTATGGTGGTGCATGCCTGTGAGTCCAGCACTCCGGAAGTGGAAGCAGGAGGGTTAGGAGTTTAGTCTCACCCCTGACGGCATGCGTTCTCCAGCCCAGGCTAGCTACACGAAACCCTGTCACAAATAGACAGACAAAGCCAAATGTGACATCGATATCATCCCTCCTTAGAAGAAGAGAGAGCTAAAAGAATCAGAGGTCAGGGAGGACCAGAGTGAAGCAACATCTTCTGGATACAAGACCATGCAGTTATGAACTCACAGCAGCTGGGGCTGCCTGCATAAGATCTGCACAACAGCAATCTAGGCAACATTCCAGCATGCAGAGGGGAGGTGCCCATGGGTCTCTAAGCCTAACTGAGCCTAACTATTGACAGTTGGCAGCTTCTGGGGGAGGGAGTGTTGTCTCTGATAGGTCAGTGAATGGCTTTACAAATTGGGTGTGTGTATACGTGTGTGTTTGTGTGTGTGTGTGTATACACTGTGTGTGTTAGGTGGTTGCAAGATGGTCAAACAATAAGCATTGCTGCGGGTAGGGATGGGGACAAGGTCTGTGAAGCATTCTGTTTAATTTTACCTGTGTTTGAAAACAGCTAGAAGTGCATTTAGAAACTGAACTCCATGCTTTAATACAAATAAGTTATTCTGCAGAAGCGCACATGTGCGAGCCAACAGGACTAGAAAGGGACAACTGGGCCAGACCTCCTGAAGGTAGGCCTCCTCAGGAGGAGACACATTGCAGAGAGCCTAAATACTTCTCCAAGTACTGTTTCTTAAAAGTCCCAGACATGGAGTTCTTATTTCCAGACTGGGGGGCCGGTGTTTTCTCCAAGTCCTTGGCCTTCTGTGAGCGGTTGCCGGGCACAAGGTCCCTACCTCCTCTCGCTCATCACATGCTTGATGCTGAGAAAGTGGCTACAGCAGACCTGCTTCTCATGGGCATAGAGCTCTAGGCAAATATTGAAGCAAGTTTGAATATTGACATCTTGAGTGTCTGCTTCTAGGTACAGTGGCCAATGACAAAGATTACACATTCGAACGATGACAGATGACAGGGACATTGATTTTGACACGCCGAAGAGAATTTGGCTTAAGCTGTCAGTTCTTTTGAAGTTCTTCGTAATACAAAAGCACTTTCCCTTTATCTGTGTATAATAACAAGGATTCTTCTAAATCGCAAACTCCTTGAGGGCACAGCCTTCTTCCACACTGCCACGGCTCACAGGGCTTCATGGCATAGTTGAATATTCATGAGCAAGGGAGGAGGGGCAATAGTGTCCAATTTACAGGGATTGATTATTCTTGTTTAGATTAACAGACACCTTGGTGCTTGTTTGCATTTGAAGAGGAATCTGTGGCCTCCTTTATGTGCCCAAGTGAGCAATACCTCTCGGCGGGTGGGTATGGGAGAGGAGAGCAAGCAGAGGTTACTGTTCACAAGGCTAGTTGGAAGCAATATTACTTGAGGACCAGCCAAGAGTATAGCCTTAGTTTCCTTTTCTAGGCACTAAGAAAAAGATAAAAAAAAAAAAAGATGGGGTAGGGTCAGTTTATAGGAGAAGAGCCCAAGGACTGCAGACTCTAAGAGAGGTGAGGGGGAAAGACTAAACAGAGGGGTGGCCAGGCCAGGTGTGGAAAAGCAGGAAGGAGGAGGGTGGGGAAGGAGATGTCCCCAATTCACCATGAGGGGAACTGAGATTCCCTGGTTATTCTGTCCCATCTCATCAAACTCCCGGAGAGAAGTGTAGAGGGACCAGCAAGATGCCTCAGAGGGGTAAAAGTTCTTGTCATCAATCTTGACCGATGACCTGAGTTCCATTCTTGGGACCCTCATGTAGATGGAAGCAATTGGCTCTGGCAAGTTGTCCTTTACTCTCCATATGCACACTATGGCACTCACATACCAGCACATACACACATATGCCAACACATACATACACATGCACACAAATACAAAAATAAATATATTTATATTAAAAAACCCTAAAACTTGGAGACAGTGAAAGCACTCCTCCTATGGCCTCTGAAGCCACCCGCAGAGCCATTATGATCCCAAAATAATGGACTCAGAGCCGCAACCTCTTGGAAGTGTGGCAGGCCATGCCCCTTACCTTTCCTGAGAACTTGGGTCTGTCTTGGGTGCTTGGAACATAACAGTCAATGCATGTTAGCTGCTATTAAGAACATGGGTAATTTTATGTCTTAAAATATTGTATATTGCCTAAATGGCTTCGTGCTGACTTGCATTAAAACATGATTCCCAAGTGAAGATGACAAAGGGGAAATATTCGTTATTTAGTTCTCATCTTACACTAAGCTATCATAATAAAGCACTTTTCTGGGTTGCATTCTCCAGAGTGCTTTTTACTAAATAAATGGCCCAAAATAACTTTTCTCTTCCAGTAAGATTTCATGATTCAGCACAACAACTTTCACTACAAAAGGTTGGAATAAGGAGTAGAGGACAAGTCTGGGGACCAAAAACAGGGGGTTAAAGCAATGAAGGAACAAGTGTGAGCTTCCGTTAAAGATCAACCTGGGTGCCCTAAACTGTTTATTCAGAGGTCTGTGTTGGATTTGGGGTTGGTTGAAAGGAGCAGGCAGAAATTAGCTCCCATTTCCTGCCGAAGGATACATTAGAGAGAGGAAGAGGAGTCAAGTCTAGCTGTCTTCCAACCCAACCTCAGGTCAGGAATGCTGGACCTCTTTTCTTCGAGATGGAGCTACAGATGTCTAAAAAAAGTTTCCACCTTTGCTGAGTGACATCATTGGTGGAGGGAGTGGTGGGGTTGTCTGGCCCCCAGAGGGCAGCTAAGGCCCTAGCCAGCAAAGCTGTCCTGGAAGCCGGACTACCTTGGAGCTGGCCAGGTATTTTTTTTTTTTCCCCTGGTGGCTTCCCGGGGAATCCTGGTCTTGCTTTCTTGGTGAACAACCTCTTGACTCTCTAATGGCTCAGTAGAGTGCATCTCGTTAAATTAGCAATAGACGGTTGGGAGCTGTCTTCACCTACACTAAGAGAACAGGAGACCCTGACCCATCTTCTGCCCGAGGGAGAGTGAGCACACGTTCACATCGACAGCTTCTAGCAACTCGGATCCTGGGATCCGCTTCCAGACTGGTGTGCAGAAGTGTCCACCCACTTGGTGCTTGCTCCAGGCCGGATGCACTCTCTGGGTCACGGCGGGTTACTACTGCCCTTAGGGCCCTGCATGAAGGAGCCGCTCCAGTCTTCGCAAAGAGTCCTCCAGGCAGAGGGACCCCGTGCGTGGCCCCGGGGGCTCCCCCGAGGCCTGTTCCCCAGGCGGCTAACGCGGACGCAGCTGTGGCCCCGAGGCACCTCAGCGGGCGGGCTGCAGGGTCGCCTCAGGCACCTCCTAGCGCCCTGCTCGGCCCCCCGCCCGACGCGTCGCCGCCACCGCCCGCGGTGGAAGGCAGCGCGGCGCGTGCGTACTGCGCTCCCGCGGCCGGGCCCGTGGGCTCTTCCCGGAGGGCAGGAGGTGGGAACGTGGGGAGGCGCGGAGCCGCACACCTCCAGGTTGCCGCAGGCGACGCCGACACCTCACGGCCCTGGTGCCCGCCACGCCCGTCGGAGGAGAGGCTCTACCATTCGGGTAAGCGCGCGGATCCGCGCGATCCCGTCGGGGCCTCCCGCCCCAGCGCGGCCCCACGGTGACCTCGGCGCCCGCAAAGTTGAACTTCGCGCGTCGCGGGCGATGGGACTTGAGCTCCAGGGCTGGCCGCAGGGTGCAGGGGCGGGCTATGCGGTGCAGCCGGGAGACGGGCACTGGATGCGGTGCCTGATCCCTGGTGCGCGAGGTCCTGGCCTCCCGGGGAACTTTTGCGGTGATCGGGAGCGCGGTGGCCGCAGGCGAAGACTGCGGGAATGCCTAGCGGCTTGGGTGGCGGGTCCCTTTGGCTTCTTGGCAGGATCCCGGGAAGGCAAGGGAGGATCCCCGTGGCAGGCAGATCGAGGTTTCTGGAGCTTTAGCTGAAGTACCCGGATTTTTCGATCTCTGTTCCACCCCCAACCCCAGCAAAAGTAAGAACCTTGGGGGGAGGCGGGGGAAAGGAGGGGGCGTGTCGGTGCCTGGATGAGAGCGCGGGAAGCAATTAAAACTCCTGCTTTCGGATTAACAACCCCAAATTGATCGATGTGTCAGGAATACCATTGATTTATGAAAGGTGCTTATTTCTCGGGTATGGAGAATTTTATGTTCTCCAGGTGAAACCGAGTTCACCCAGCTCCAGCGTAGATTGATGTTTTAATAAAAATAAATAAAGGGGAAAAGCTCGCCTGGTCTTTGGGGACATCAAGTCTCAAATCGCGGAGTTAGACTAACAAATCAAATTGTGTTATCCTTACATTTCGTGTCTTTTTATTCATCTCGCGCCTAAAAATCGCAGGCAGGAGCGCGCCTTCATTTGGGAAGTTTTAATCTAGTGCATAGAACTTGGCATCACTCGCAAGTCATGTTTGATAAGCAAAAAGGCACAGGTGCGTCGGATAATTGTGATAAGTGGCAGGCCTTGCGGTGCAAGCGCGGGGGAGCGCGGGTCGGCGGGAGGTGGAGCCGGCTCTGTCTGAGGCGAGGGCGGCGGCGGCCTGAGCCGTGCGGCGCCCATAGATGGCGCCCTGGCCCCACGCTAGGCTCGCCAGCCACCGCTCCAGCGGGCGGCGCGCGGGCGGGGCAGTGACGAGGGGGGGCGGGGTGGGACACAGCTTCACACTAGCAGTTCATTTGAACCAGGGCGGCAGCTTAGCCGAGCTGGAAAAACAAAATGATCCTTATTATCGTCGTTTTAGTTTAAGGCCGGCAGGAGTAGTAGGGAGTGGGGGTCCGCAAGTCCAAGGGTCCCTGGGCAAAGAGACATTCCCCGGGACACCCTCCCCATCACCCACTGTGGCCCCAGTTGTGTGTGTGTGTGTGTGTGTGTGTGTGTGTGTGTGTGTGCGCTGGCTTAGTCCCAAGTTCCAGTTCCCTCTTTCCCCCAAAGCAGCCCCTGCTGACAGTGGCCTGGAGATACCGCGTGTTTTGGGCGGGGGTCGGTGGATTGGCAGCAAGGACACCAACTTCAAAGCTGCGCGTAGATCGCCCGGGAAGGGGGTTTCGGTCGCCCAAAGGCTGCCCCCACCAGTGCGGCGGGAGTTCCCTGCCCCGGCCTGTGCAGGCCCCGCCGCCGCTGCGGCTGCGGGCGCTCTTCTCTTTGCAATGTAAATTTCAGCGGGACAAATTGCTTATTAATAGTCTAGAAGAGAAGTCGGTTTCTTTCTTTCTTCTTTTCTTTATCTGTTTTTATTTCTGCATGGCCCCTAGCTATGCCCTGGGCAGCCTCGCCGCCCAGCAGTTTTCTCTTTATTTCAATATCCTAAAGAAAATGCAAATTACATCAGTGTGGCCTTTTAAAAAAGTTAAATTAGCAACAGCTTTAAGTGACTCCATTAGTATGGAAAACATACACATGTTTAATGTAGGAATAGCTTCCTTTCAGTTGGACTCATCCTACTCTGTAAAATTTAGCAGACCCTCGGAGTTGATAAAGAATCTTAGTTGTGACAGAACGTGTGTCACCACAGACATACGGTGCGCGGCCCGACCCACGCCTGGCTTTCCTGGACGAACAGTCCTGTTGCTGCCAGCTGCCCGCTGTCCAACCCCTCTCCCTCTCAGAAGCTCCCTGACCAAAGCGTTTGTGCAGGCCAGGTGGAGGGCTTGATTATATCTGCCCAGGGGCAGGGAGCTTTCTCTTTCCTCCCAGCTTGCTTCATCCTTTGCCGTCCCAGCGACAGAGTAGGTCACCCACTGGTTAACTCAGCCCCACCGCACACAACTGCGTCCTGGGGTGGCTGTGTAGCTGTGTAGCGACTGAGTTCAGGTGCACGAGGCTAGGAGTGAGAGAGGGTCCAGGAAGAGAAAGTCCTTAATGGCTGTCAAAGGCCACCCTTCTGGGTCTACCCTCATCTTGTCCTCAACGCCTTTAACCTGTTCACGAACCAGTGTTTCAATAAGGAATTCCATTAGCAAACTTCAGAGGGTCTGGGTCTTCCAGCCACGCATGGCACCCACCAGGTCCAGGAAGGAGTTACGATTTATGACATTCTGGAGACGTCTTGTTAGAATGTAATCTGCATTTTTAAACTACTGCGTAATAAAAAGTGAAAAGTTTTGAGACACCTTTCTTGATTACACCTTTGGCGATACTTTAGGTTTTACATTTAATTTGCATTTTGTTCTTAGTGAGTATTGAAGTCTTGAGTGGAGGATTCAATTTTATTAGGACATCTGGACTGACAATATCAATTCAGACACCAGTGTCCCAAAGCATGCTAAAATTTCAGAGTTAATTAGAACGCAGTGTGTTTAATTAAAGCCAATTATAATATCTGAAATTATCTGATCGATCCGTGTTTGTATAGTTTGGTTCTGTTTAAGTGTTGATTGGCGCACTTTGCACGCTGTTCGATCCAGAAACTTCTCTGGGGAAAGTTTGCTTTGTAAGTTGGCGGGCAGTGTGGACTTCGTGTCCCAAGTGCTCATTCTGGTACATCCTGCAGGACCGCCTTCAGGACGCAGCTGAACGGAACTAGGGAAATCCCAGCTTGTTGCTAAACCGCTGCTCCTTTTAGAGTCTGAGAGACCCCGTCACACACCAGCTGTCTTTCAAAGCTCAGTTGCTCCTCCAGAGCATTTTTTGCGGAGAGGCGACCTTTAAGGTTGTAAGGTGCGATGGGAGAAACTCAAGCTTGCGCATGTTTCATTTGGGATTCTCGGTGTGACTGAAGAGCCCCCAGGGTTCAATCTGAACTGTAGGGTCAGCCAAAGTGACCGAAGGAGCCAAGGGACAAAAATGTAAGGACAGAGAGACAATAATCAAGTGTTTGCCTTCTCATTTCGCATGCTGCTGGAGCCCAGGCGTACACCGGCTCTTTTCGGCCCCATTTGAAGAATCTTGGGGCTTTCCAGCGAGATGGTTGAGCTAGTTCATTGTCATGTCCGCCGCTCCCTGCAGGATCACTTGAAGTACACCTTTCTCTCCAGCTAGGGAGTGCGCGTTAAGCTCCCAGCGCAGGCCAGGTGCCCTGCTCCGGGTGGCTCCGGAAAGCGGACGCACACGGGCAGCAATTAGTACTAGCCCGCGCGTGGTGGTTTCTACACGTCCCCGAGATGATCAGTTCTTCAAGGCCTAGGTGCGCTGGATGCCCAGGAGTCAGGGACCCCAGCAGAGGCGGAAGGGGCCACCAGTCCCGAGGCGGGTGGGCGCTCTGCCTCTCCTCTCAGCTGCGCAGCACTCCGCTTTCCCCACCCCAGGAGGCGCTGTTTGTCAAACTTGGTCTCCTGCGGAGGCGCCTACACGTTTTCACTCGGAGAATTCTTCTGTACCCGGGGTCGGGATTTGGGAACCTTAGCTATGCGGAATAAATATTGTGGGAGGAGGCGGCACGGAAAACAGGAGCCTAAGACCCTCAAGTTTTTGCTTTTTTCTCATGAACTCCCCACCCGGCTCCCTGACTTCTAGATCAGGGGAGAGGTGTAAGTGGTGCCCCATATGCCAGGTACTAGACGCGCAGTTATTTGCCTTCAAAGGCAGGCGGGGTGCACCGCCTGGCCTTAGTTCCAACTGCCAAAGGCCCATTGGCTTGCATTTTTTTTTTTCTTGGAGAGAGGCGAAGGAATATTCTCTGATCCCGGAAAGAACCGAATCTGGGCCAGCTTCTCTTGCTGTTTAGTTAAACAGGTTGCAATGGCCCATGTAAGGAGCCCTTGCTTGTCTTCTTCCTCTGTTTACCAGCCAAAATGACCCTGTGCCATTAGGTAGAACTTCAGCTTCCGTTAGGGGCCGCAAGGCCTAGCCTACCCAAGGCAGTCAGCTTGAGTCGATGCGGGTGGCAGTTCCACCCTGTCAATGGTGCAAGAGATCTTCTTGGTGCTCCTCTTCCAGCCTTTCTGGCCTCCTATCCCCGGGCACAGAGCCAACCCTGCTCTCCGTTTTGGAGTTCTTTGCAAGACTCTGCCTGAGATGAGCTCCTGACCCCCCCACCCCCACCCCACCAGGCTAGGAAAGGCTGAAGGCCCAGCGACTGCATAGTCGGCCCTGGGGCACCGAGGATATGGCAGTGGGTAGTTCCTGAAATTCAACCCTGGTGGTGTGGACACAAAACCGTGGGACTTGGGCTCATTGCTCCTCACCCTTTCAAAAAACCGAAGGTTCCAGGTAGCTTGGGCCTGTGGCCCTGTACCCCGCGAAGGCGCCACTCCCCCTGGAGCTTGTGTACTCTCTGATACTCCAGGGCCTTCTGCTTCCAGGAATTTCTGGCTGGGGTTTCTCAACTCCAGAAATTGAGTTTATTGCTTTTGGAAGGATGGTTGGGAGGTTGGTGGGTACCCTGGGCGGCTAGTAGAGCAAGAGAGGGCACAGACAGGGTGCCCTGGGCACTGGGTAGATGCTGCCTCTGCTGCACCTGGTCTTCTGTATCCCTAGTGCCCTAGGATATAATTTGGTGAAAAATTCAAGGGGGTGGATCAGAGGCCAGAACCAAGCCATCCGTACCCCCCCCCCCTGCGCGCCAGCAACTCCCTTTCCAGGCCCTGCCCCGTTGTATGGGACATGTCTTCCTGGCGCACACTGAACCGCCGGTGGGCAGGGGATGAGGACCTAGTGGAGCGCAGCGGCCAGGACAGCCAGCACCAAGTGGGCCTGGATGCAGGTCCTGGGAGGTTGGACCATTCTCCAGATTTCAGGTGATGCCCAAAAGACAGAGTGACTCAGTGACTCAAGGGCTGCCTTTCAAGTGGCACCCGGAGCCGGGCTCTAGGGGCGGCGAGCGCTGTCTCTTTAAGGTCACTGCCTGCTCCGGCACGACGTAGGGAGGACAGCTGGGCACTGGCCATCTGACTGACTCCGGCTTGACATCTGGGAGCCCACTGGTGTGTGGCACGCGAAGCGCTTGATGCTGCTATTTAAATGCAAATGTGAGGGGGCTCATTGAAGCCTCTCCCCGTAAATCCGCACAAAAGGAATACTTCCCACCCTCCAAGGAGGCGGCAGCGCGGCGGCAGCTCTAGGGCCACCCGTGCAAATCGCGTTGGGCTCGGGGCCCGGAGTGATCGCTGCCTCAGTCGCGGCCCGCAGGGCCCACGGTAAAGGTTGGGTCCTTCCCAACTAGGTCCCTGGACGCCCCCGTCTAACCCTTAGGAGATGCCTGGGAGAATGGGTTAGGTCACTGGCCGGCGCGGGTCTGCACAACTTCCAAAGTACAAGTCAGTTCTCCGGTGCTCTCCTCTTGGACTCTGGCTTCTTAGCTCTCCTAGAAACTGCGAGGTGTGGGGCGGGGCTCCTGAGGGAGGTGCTCCCAACACCTCCGAAGGCTCTGGGGATTTGGACCGGCAGCCCCTCCCCCACCGCCTGGCTTAGGTGCTCTGTCCGTCGCTGCCCATCAAATCGAAAATCTGGGGGTGGCACGGGGTGGGGGCTGCCCACCCAGGCTCCTCTGCAGCAGGCTAGGGTGGAGACCCTGCCTGGACGGCGAGACCTTGTGCTCACAGCTCAGAGCCAGCAGTAGAGTGACAAAAAAGATAAAGTTGGTGAATGATAAAGACCGTATTTTCCACGCTTTGGGTGCGCGACCAGATGATGTAGAAAATGAGCTGAAATGGATTCAGCCTCCGAGCCTGTTGTGAGACAGCTGATTCCCCCATTTCGGGCCAGATGGCTGCCGAACACAGATTTGCATTCATTTTCGCTTAATATCGTCCAAAATAGCGGGGCAGCTGCATTTGTTGTCAAAAAGGTTTAAAACCCCCTTTCTTTCTGGGGCAGGATCGTTACCTTATGTGATGGGCTTATGGAACTTTCTCTCCCCCCTCTTTAGTCAACAGTATCAGATTTAGAAGGATTTGTTTTTAAACCTTCTAATTTGGTAATCAGATTTAAATCGCCTTGGCGCGTGTAATCTGAATTAAAGATACTGTAAATGATTTTAAGCATGACACTTGCCTTAGCGCAAGGACGGGCACCTACAGCTCAGGCTGGACATTTTAGGAAGTGTGCTACAAAGCAAGCATTGTATCCCTTTCCCAACTTCATCTCTGCCTAAAAAGGCACTTAGCATATTCTGTCATTGATGCTGGCCCTGTCGATCACCCTGTGTGAGCCCCCAAGCCTTGGAACACACAGAGACAAAGCGTCTCTCAACCTCACCCTCCACCCATGACCAACTTTATTCTGTGTTGTCTTTCCAGAAGAAAAGTGTTGCCTTTTGCATGGGGGTCTGCTGTGAGTGGAAAACGACGGGCTTATTAGGAATACAGAAATTTTCTTTTAATTTATCGTGAGGAGTTTCCATACACTTTGATTTAAGGTTATTAACATTCTATAGACAGTGGCATTTTTAATATGTGGCGATCGCTTCTAAAGACTAATCTCATTACCCTCAAATAGTCATAAAATATGATTTTATTATACTTACGTATTTAATTAGACGGCCGGCCCCGTAATGGATTTTGAGATGGGACTGGCGCAACAGCTTTGATAATTCACTTATCTTTGGCAATAGTCATTAACCCCCAACACCAGCAAAATAGATTGCTTTCCAGCACATCTTTTCTCTCACCCCTTCCAAGTGGCGTGTGGGGGCTCCCCAGATAACGCAAATCGGACTTCGATTTTCCCGATTAATTAAAATATTAACGTACACACGCCACCAATTCACAAAAAAGAAGAGCTACCCCAGGCCCGGCGGGAAGTGGCTGCCCTGCGACACTTGCGCCCAGAAACCTTTTCTTTTTTTTCTTCTTCTTTTAAAACCAGAAGGGCCTTATTTCTCGTGGCAAGAAAGAGCCTGGGACATCTCCAGTTCGTCCCTTGGGTTTCTGTCCCTCGTCGCACAGTTCTCCTTTGGGCCGGTCGGGAGTCTGGGAACCGAATCAGGGCCGCTGCCGGATTCCCAGCTGCCCTCCTGGTTCCTCGAAATCAGATCGGGGAGCCGCAAGACGCGCGCTCACCCAGGCCGGGTTGCGCAGAGGGCAGGGTCTCTGGCGCCTACCGCATCTGCTCTGCTTTTCAGGCGGTTGGAGCTGGGGAGATCTGGCTACTGCTCAGAGCGTGTAACAGGCTGGACACTAGCTCCGGGTGGCCGGAGAGGCCAAGCGCTCTTTCCCTCAGCCCAGAGAGGGCCCAGCCTTCTTTGTCACTGCCGCGCCCAAGGACAGGCCAGGGGCCTGAAACTCTCTTGGCCATCGGAGGGAGAGGGGGCATCTGAAGGAACCTGTCTCCGACGTGGACCCCGGGCCCCGCACTCAGCAGGCTCTGCCTGGGTAGAAAGTATGGGAAACCCAGCCGGGCTCAGATGTGGGCACACTGGCCCTGCAGCAGCCTTAGGTCTGCCTAGAAATCATACTGAGCTGCTCCTCTTGCCCTGGTGGCGGCGGGGTGTGTGTAGCCACAGGAGGGGGTCTAGGCACCCTCTTTCCCCAGTCCGTTGTTGTTCCTCCCTCTCCTGGAATCCCTCCCATGCGCTCTTCCAGCCTTTCTCCTGTTCCCTTTGGGACGCCCCAGGGCAAGTGCTGCCCTGGCATTTATTGTATGCTTGTGGGCGACTTGGGGCGCTCCTCCTCCGGCCCATGGTGTTTTGACTGTGTGGCAGGTCTTGTGGGCAGATATAAGGGGCCAAGCGGCACTTATGCACTAGCTGCGCTCGTTTCTTTGCGAGATTTATTTGGGCGGGAGGTAACTTCCTCGGCTGCGGCTGGGCTCGAGGAGCCGTGGCGCGTGGCCGGGGGCGGTGGCGGCGCTCGGTGGCACTCGGCAGCGGCGGGGCTCGCAGGGCTCGCGGGGCTCGGGCCGGCTCGCGGCGCCGTCAGGCAGTCAGTCAGTCGGCGAGCGCGGCGGCGGCGGCGGCGAGGGGCGCGGCGAGGGGCGGCCGCTCCCATATATGGCGCAGGCACCGCCCCCCGACGTCACCCTCTGACAGCGCCGCTCCCGGGGGCTTCGAGTTTTGGCTCCCGGGAAAGGGTCCATTCCTCGGGGAGAGAGGGCTGAGTTTTGTGCGCCTCCGTCCGCTGCGCGCGCCGCTCCAGGCCCCGCCGCACCCCGCCTGCGCCCGGGACTGCGCCGCGGCACTCACTGCCCCGTTTATTTGTCTTTGGAGCAGGCGGGCCGCGCCAGAAGCGGGCGATCCCGCAGTGTCCTGCAGCCGCGGACGCCGCCTGGCTAGGATGACACCACGTTGAGTGCGTCTGCAAACAACAACAACAACAAGCGCCGCCGCGGCCACTGCGTCCACCGCGCCCTGCTCCTCCGAAGCGCCGCGCCGCCGCCGGTGTAGCCCGCCCGCGTCCCCGGCCGTCCGCAGCGCCCGGCCGCCGGTGTATGCCGCGCCTGCCCGGGACGGGCTGAAGCCGGCGGCGGGCCGCACCGCAGGCGCCAAGCAGGGCCAGGGCGGCCAGGGCAGCCTCCTGCCGCCGAGCCCCGAGCGCCGCCGACTGCGGACGCGCTTTCGGCCGGGAGCCGCGGCCGCCACCAGCAGTGTTCATGTTTGGGATTCAGGAGAATATTCCGCGCGGGGGGACGACCATGAAGGAAGAGCCGCTGGGCAGCGGCATGAACCCGGTGCGCTCGTGGATGCACACGGCCGGCGTGGTGGACGCCAATACGGCCGCCCAGAGGTACGTACCGGCCGCCCCCGCGCGCCCTGGCCCCGGCCCGGCCCGGCCCCCTCCTCCGGCCAGCGCCGCGCTGCTCACCGGGCCGCTGTCCCTTTCCTCCTGCAGCGGCGTGGGGCTGGCGCGGGCGCACTTCGAGAAGCAGCCGCCTTCCAACCTCCGGAAATCCAATTTCTTCCACTTCGTGTTGGCGCTCTACGACAGGCAGGGGCAGCCGGTGGAGATCGAAAGGACCGCTTTTGTGGACTTTGTGGAGAAAGAGAAAGTAAGTGTACACTGGCGATCGCACCCTCCCTCTCCTGGAGTAGAGGGCAGTCAGTGCCTGCTCACGGGGTCGGAGAGCCTCCCTCAGCGGCGGGAGTGCTCTGCCCGGAGACCCCGCCGCCACGTGCGGTTGCACTGGCCCCGCCAAGGGCCGGGCAACTTCTCTGTGCCCTCGGACTCACTGGGGGCGAGGGGGACGCTGGGCTTGCGGCAGGAAAAGTGACATCACTGCGTAGCTGCGAGCCAGGAATCCTGCCTGCAGTGTGTGAGGCTGAGGGGCCTCAATCCTGGAGGGGGACCGATCGCGGTGACCGCGCCTGATGCGGCCACGCTAAATGCAATTATTTATCGTTGCTTTTAGGAGCCGAACAACGAGAAAACCAACAATGGCATTCACTATAAGCTGCAGCTACTGTACAGCAATGGTAAGTACCGCTGCCTGCTGACTGCCCTCTGGCCCTGTGTGCTGGCTCTCCCTTCCCGCGATGGTTCCAGGACACAAAGATTTTGAGATTAAAATGACATGGGTGTAAACACGAAATCTTCTCATGGCATAGAAGGAAAACAAAACATAAACGATCGATAAGTCGATGGCACTTCACATGATTAACCGGTGGGGCTTGAAGTAGAAAGTAAAAGGGGGATCGATAAGGGCTCCTGCAGAACATCACTTTTAAGTGACTTTTTTCAATTTTGCAAATTAATGTTAATTATTGAGATGGGGGTAGCTCCGTAAACCGAGCATAACTTACTTCCTGTGCACTGTTTAGAAAGAGAAGAACCCTCTAGAGGCGCTGGAAGGAGTTCGGACTCTGTTTCCATAGGTGCATTCTCTTTTCGAAAAATAAATGACCATATGGACCCAGAGCTGCATGCAGGCCCTGCTCTCCGCCAGGCAGACTTCTTACACCTCCAAATGCAAACCCTAAGAGTCCCGAGACTCTTAATTAAGAAAAGAAAAATGTCAGAGGCGACTGGGGTTTTCTGTCTCCCTCCCAATTTTGTAGGGATTGCCTTAAAGCTTTGCTGCTCAGTGGAGGCAGTAGTCCCAGACCCTGGCTTGCCGAGGCCCGGGTGTCCCTCCTGAGGTTCAGGCTAAAATCTTGCTGAGAATTTGTCCTTTTTTTCTCCCCCGCCACAGGCGTCAGAACAGAGCAAGATCTCTACGTCCGCCTCATAGATTCAATGACCAAGCAGGTGAGAAAGTTTACGCCTCTGTACATTGTTTTTTTTTTCCTTTCTGCTGAGCTGGGGTTGTCCTGGGGCTGAGAGAGCAGACTGACAAATGGATCTCCTGTATTTGTTTTTCATTTCACTTCCTTGACATGCTAATGAGAATTCCATATTTATTGGAATAAATGGAGCGGTTGGTACAATAGTTTATGCTGTCATTAAAACAGGACATATATGCTTTATTAAATGACTTGCGATTGGAATCAAACTCTGTCTTAATTAATTATGGTAATTAATATTTGACAGAAAAATTTCAAGACCCCCTTGTTTATTTTTTAAACGTTTCTTCCTCGGTTCGGAATAATTTCATTGATCCCTCCCCCCTGCAAAGACAACTAAGTCTGTCCCAAAGCTCCTCGAGTTAAGCTCGATTAGTTATTTTCCCTCCTCCTTGCTAGTGTCATGGTCTAGTAACAGGAGACGTGCATTTGGATTTAAAAGTTAAATGTGCAGGGGTGAAAAGTCACCTTGTTCTCCTCTAGTCCATCTTCACCTCTCAGCCCCCCATCTCCATAATTCAGAGTCTGAGCTCCAGGGGTCACCGAAACCCATCCACTGCTCTGCTCTCTCTCCCACCCTCTGTCATACCTTATAAATAACATAATTACAAGCAGTTCCTTATTAAATTATTTAACCTGTCTTGGTCAACTTTTCTGATGATAACTATTGGCTATCAGTAATGTGATTAACTGCAGAAAAGCGCCTTATTGCTTTTTGACGGTGTTCAGTCTCTGGCTGCTCGTGTTGTACTTGGGTGATGTGTTATTGTTTTAAGGACGTCGTTTCCACTTTCTTAAAACAGAGCATTGGGTGTTTGTGTATGGAATTTCCAGATTAAACACATCCTGCAATGATTCCTTGAGAAATTAAAATATACTTATAAGCAGCACCTCGCAGTTGAAATGAAAGTGGCCACTTCATTTTTGATGCTAACTTTTAGAATTGTGCACCAACTGGGAAAGAGCCTTCCCCCAAGCCTCCTGCAGTCTGGCACACATGCCTCCCGTTCTCTGAGCACAGTTTGCACATTTTGTTTCTCTTTGAAAAAGTTTGTCCTTACCTAGGCAGCAAGAGCATGAGGTTTTAATGTCTGCAGCCGCAGAGCTGTGTGGTTTTTCTCCCGGAGCAAAGATCTGGCAGGTAAACCTGTTTTTCTGACACAGACTGTGGTATGCCCTTTTGCCAGCCTTGCACCGATTCACAGAAGCTCTGGAACTCGGCTGCTGTTTGTCAGGCGCCTTTTATTTCCTTTGTATGTCGGGCAGAAGGTTTTGCGGAATCGTTGTAGTCTAATTAGGAGGGTTTTGCAGGCGCTGCTAAGTTTCTGTGCCACACGTATGGGTGAAGCAGGAGGCTTCGTTTAAAGTGCACTTTTATTGTTCGTTTCGCCTGGTACCTTTGCAGTATAGACGGTGCAGAAAACAGAGGCATTTAATCTCCTCACTGACGGGGATGGGGAGGGGGAAGTAAAGAAATAGCCCAGTAACTGATCAAAGAGTCAATGGCGCTGAACCGACAGTTTATGGATTTCTGTTTGTGCTACAAAATAAAAAATAAATCAAATATAAATACGGGGATCATCGGAGGACAAGTCATTCGTTCAGAAGTACTGGTGTCGCCAAGGCCGCTAGTCCAGCAGCCCGAGGCTGCTTGTTGGCCTGTGGTGACTCTCACCACTTCTGTGGTTCCGAGCGGGCCGAGCTCCAGGCCGCGGACCAAGGCTGGCGGAGACTCTTCCCTCTTCCCAGGAAGCCAGTCCCGACGCCTAGCAGAAAGGGCTTTGTCCGCCTGGAAGTGCAGGAAAGTGCCGGAGGAGGTTGGAAGTAATTTCCAGGGTGGGGGGGGGGGCGGGAACTGCCCTCCCCCTTGGAGGAATTTTCTGCCCGGAACCTGCGGCTGGCGGCCCCCGCCTCTCGCCCCTCCCCCAGTGGCCTTTTCTCCTCTTCTTTGGGCGAGGCGGGCGGCGGCGGCGAGGGCGGCCGAGCCGCGGCTCCCGGCGGTGGAGCCGGGCTGGGCGCCGGCGTGAGCGCACCTAGGGCTTCGCACCATCTGGCGGAGCCTCTGCTCAAAACCCACCCGAGCGTGCGCGCAGACACTGCCTTTTTACCCGAGAAAAATCATTGTTAGCACTTTGAAAATAAACACCAGATTGGCCATTAGCACTTTCTTTCCAAATATCATCGGGCGAGGAGCACGTGGCCGCGCGGGCAGGGGCGCCCCGAGCCCGGGCCCTCCTGCGGGCCGCCAGCTCCCCGGCGTGGTGCGAACACGTGCGGCTGCTGTGCACTACTTCCCGCTGGTCGGGGACTCCGAGCCATGCAGCCCAAGTCGCACGGGCCTCCGCTCGGGCTGGGGGTGGGGGTGGCGGCGAGCAGGGCGCGGGGCTGGAGACTGGAGCCCGGCCAGGGCAGCATCTACTGGCTCGAGGAGGGAGGAGGGCTGCTTCTGCGCCTCGCGACCTCTTGGCGTCTGTGGTCCCAAACGTACTGCGATCGGCTTCTTTCGTCAGAGAATCGGGCCTTAGTGTAGACAATGGTCGGAGGATCCCACCAGGCTGCGGAGGCTCACGGTCCAGGAGCCCGGTGGGAGTCCTCGCGTAGGCTGAGCCCTGGTCTTGGCCGGTCCTGCTTAGCCCTCCCCGAAGCCCTCTGGAGTCCAGGTCGGACGTGCGCCGGTGGGAAGAGCTCGGCAAGCGGGCAGTGCGAGGCCTCTAAGGCCTGGGCCAGTGCCTGGGGTGGTGGGGTGGGAGGGTGGCCTGTTATGTCTGTCGCCTCCCCTCGGGGGCTGTGCACCTGCCACCCGCGAGGCCTGCAGCGCCTGTAGTGGTTTGGCGCCCAAGCCACGGGCTCTGCGTGACCCCTGCCTCTGCTTGTCCCCCACGCAGGCCATCGTTTATGAAGGCCAGGACAAGAACCCGGAGATGTGCCGCGTGCTGCTGACCCACGAGATCATGTGCAGGTGAGCCCCCGGGAGGCGGGCGGCCCCTGCGCCAGCCAAGTCTATGCAGGCGGCACTTGCAGGCGCCTGGCCACCCCACCCAGCTGCGGGAGAGAGGGCATCCATTGAAAGGAGGCCCCAGGCTGGGCCAGAGCCGCTTCCTACCTAATTTCCCCATCAGTGATGATGGTCAGTGCGACCCGCTGCTCAGCCAAGCAGATTAACATATTGACCGTGTCGTGGTAATATAGTTAAAAAAGGAAAGAAAGAGAGAAAGGAAGAAAACAGACCAGGGGATGCCTCTGTCCTCGCGCAGGAGCCAGAGTTCACTGGGACTCATTTGACTACTCCCTTCTCCAGTGCTCGCATCCTGAGACGTACAATTGTCTGTTATTGATAAAAAGGAAAGCCTTTTGTACTTATTACAGAGCTCGTGTATGTGAGAATTGGATTGTGATTCTGTCAGTTAACCTCTTCCCTAGAGCAGCGATGCATCGTTCATATTGTTGTTAGATAGCGTGCCGTTACTTGAGATCTCTGTCAGAAGAGCAATTTCCCACCTGTTTTTTTTTTCTAACTACCACAAGAGTTTCGCCCCTACATGGCGAATAAAAACGCATCATTGACTTTGTATGTGTGGCATGTGAAATATAGTTGCAAGGAATAATAAGGAAAGGTTGTGCAGGCTTGCAGCCTACAGTAGCAGGCCCCGTACTCTGAGGGGCATACTCTCCTCGGCTATGGTTGCCTGTTGCCTGAATGCCACTTCTGAGCAGAGGTATTGTTACAGCACCAATATACAAAAGCTGACTTTTTCTCATATCAGGTAATAAATATAAATTACAACCAATAAAGTGGAATTTCTTTATTATCCACTTCTGCATGTACAGCAATTAACATAGAAAGCGCACAGATGTGATTTAAGCTCTAAGTGGAAGACTGTAGACTTTCTTTAATCACTTTAGCTGTCAGCTTTAAAAGGCTTTATATACTTTGCCTACCATATGGTGTTAATTTAGCTAATTTAGACATGTAACCATTATACAAGTATGCTTTTTTAAAATGCAAGAAGCATAACATTTTTGTTTCGTTTCTGCTTTAATTAAAGTTTCAATAACAGAGTTAAGGTAGGCTTAAAGAAGCGACAATAGACGTTTGTGATAGATTGATGCCTGCTTTTGTGCTTATAATTAATAAATGCCCCCCCAAAGAAATATCGGTTAGAGGTGGCATCTTGCATCTTTTCCAGAAATAACAGCTTGACAATTGGAGGTAAACAAAAGCCGAAGCTGTGAAAAGCTATTCCCCAGCCTCCAGCCTTTCCTCCTCAGTTCACTGCAAAGACAAACACCAACAGCATGTTTTCTGCATTTTAGCATCCTAATTTGTATAGGAGCTCTGGCTACCCCCGCTAGTATTAATAAGATGCATTTAACTCTGCTCCTTCTGGCAGGAAGTTGCCACAGAAGTTGAGCTAAAGAGCGTGCTAACTCCACTAGGCTGAAATTTGTCAAGCTGCCTAAGTAGGAAAACTATTTTCTTGACTCCTACTGCTTCATTGTCAGACTTTGTCGGACAGAGGGAGCTGGGGTGAATACTAAAAGCCATGTTTACAATTGCCCCACAGCCGGTGCTGCGACAAGAAGAGCTGTGGCAATCGGAACGAGACGCCCTCAGACCCCGTGATCATCGACAGGTAAGAGTGACTTCTTTATGTTCCAAACAAAATGGTAGCAGCAAGCCAAACTCTCTGCCTTGCTTGGTTTCCAGTGGCTCCTTAGCTTTTGAGGCTGCCGTTGGGCTCATCTTGTGCACTGCGCCATTTGTCCGCGTGCACAGGTGGGTTGACGTGGAAACCCGGTGGCTTGCTCTGTGGGGATTCAGTAATTGCTTGCGAGTTGTCAAGGGAAGCAGTTTCATCTGCCACTGCTCTCACTGTGAGGAGCACTTTATGCCTAGAGAGTCTCTGGCTTTAAACCCAGAGATATGTCATAAAATGCTTTCTGCTAATTTGTTAACAAGTATTTCATTTTTTTGCATTATTATTATTATTGTTATTATTATTTTTTTTTTTAACCTCGGATGGTCGTTGAAGTTGAAGCGTGGGTGGTGGTGCTCTTGCAATCATCGCCCAGTGGTAGAATGAATTTAATCTGCTCTCAATTAGTTGCAAAATGTCTCCTAATTTTTTTCCAATTGTGGCTGTCGTTTTATGTCAAGTAGCAGATATGTAACTAACAAACCAAAGTTGTTATAATTGAAACTAATTACACATGCTGGTTACATTTCCAACATTAATTTCCATAACTAGATTAGCTATATGCATTCTTTAGGTTTGCTGTTCCTCATCTTGCCATTTATCATGTTCCTTGGGCAACGTGGCATCCTTTTAAGATACCAATCATTAGTCCTAATGGTGCTAATGTGCACTTGGCATTGCCTTAGTGGAAACAACGAAAACACTGCCACCCTCGGCTCCTGACTCACCCAGGCTACTCTGAGGAGGAGAGGAGATTTCTTTCTTCCCAACAATGGGGAGCAGCAAGGAGCCCAGTGTATGATTGACTGCAGATTTTGAAATTGGTACCCAAATCGAATAAATGTTAGACGTGTATATATGACACCAGTTTTGTGAGGCAGAAGGTTAGACTGTTTTGAAGAGGGGTTGAGTTTCAGCAGCTTTCCTTACAAAGTTATCTTTTGATCATGAACTTTGCTGTCCAGGGTCTGAAAAATTAAACCCGGAAAACCCCACGAGTTAAGCCTAAAGAAGTCTGCGGCACCAGTGGGGAGCATTGCTAATGTTTAACTAGCTGGAATAGCTGTTTGCTTAGTGGAGAATGTTTGGTATCTGACAGAAGGGACAGCTCTCTTATTAGTAATCAAATAGGGCTGACCAGTTGTGGCCGTCAGTCAGGCAGTTGAGAACAAGTTCAACACTTTACGAAACTGGAGCTACAGAAATCAATGTAATTATATTTGTTTCGGTGTTGTGGCTATGGAAGTCATGCAGCTCTGGGTTGTTGTCTTGAGATGGAACTCATTTTATTTTACTTTATTATTATTATTATTATTATTATTATTATTATTATTAATTTTTGGGGGGGCTCAAAGTATACAGAATAGCCATTGGAATCTTGTCTGAGTGGGAGATGCTTGAAAAGCATTAGCCTTTACTGCAAGATTGTGAAAATGCTTTCGCTCTCTACTTGGAGATTTTAAATGTGGTTTGGTTTTAAATCATAATTTAAAAAAAATATGCCATGATGGTGGAAGGGGCCATGTTGGTTTGACTCACATTTTAGGCACTGATTTCCCCTTCAAAAGCATTTTTGGGTTTGTTCAGTGTTCAATAGTGATTGAACACTGATAGGGAATAACATCTGAGACTGAGTTTTTAATCACATGATGGGTAGTGCTTTCCTCCGATCTACAAAATTTACTCTTTAGTTCTCCTCTGAGGGGGTCTTTCTTATATTTGTTTAATTAAAATGTATGCAAGGACCACTCATACCTTTCTAACCTAAGAGAAGTATATGATCATTGATATTCTAGAAGCACAAGAGGAAGGGGAAAATGTAAAAACATTTGGTTAATGGGTTTACCGTGTTTATTTGAATAAGGAGGATTGAAGCTCCATTTACGCTTGGCATAAATGCTTCGGAGGTCTTAATTATTGATGAAAAATCTGCTCTGCTTCTAAATTCAAAGATATGACAATTTTATAGGAATTTTAATCACCTTCCATGTTAGGGATTTTAAGGTAAGGATAGTTTTATGTTCTGACAAACACAGGGAACATTTTTAGCATTCTTAAGAGAGCTGTCACTCGTAATGACAAAATACTATTAGTATTTTGTTGCTTGCTGTAAATCCCCGTGAACTGATTGTGGTATTGGCACTATCTCCGGTTTAAGGCGTATTTCTAGAAGAGGAAAAAAAATGAATTTAGTGTTTGCCAGGACAGCTTGTGTTAATCAAAGAGAGAGACTCATCTTCAGGAGGCGATCTCTTTGGAGCAGTGTGGTCATTTGCAACAGAGATGTGCTTCAATTTCATAATGATGATCGTTTCTGTATGCTGTGGACTGCCTCTGAAAATCAGTTGCTCCCGTTGAGTTTCAGCCTGGGTTTCCTCTTGAGTATTGCAGAATAAAATGTCCCATCAGATCGGTGAGTTTACAGGTCCCCAACAGTTCTGTCCTCACTTGGTTAGTTGGCTTAAGAATTCTATCCAGTGTGCTTCGCCGGCTTCTTATGGCCTTTGTATACATTTAGCAGGTTCTGACCAGATAAAGCATATTTGTCCTGAGGATATAAACCAATAATTCCAACCTGAATTGAGATCAATGGACCCACATTTGCTCCAACCCACACCAAGCTCCTTCCACATGTGGAGACTGCTTTGTGTGTTATGAGAACAGGGAAGTAAGCTCCCTGCTCTGGCAGGGTAATCACATTCTATAGGCCCTGATGCCTTAAATCAATTAATTACACAATTTAGTTTAGTTATCTTTCAGAAGTATTAGATACTTACAAATGGCATGGAAGACACTTCAGAGTGGGGGGGGAGTAGGGAGGATGTCTCCCATTAGAAATCTTTTCACTTATTATAAAGCTTTCCCTTATGTGAGATGCTTTCTCCCACATAAAACACTGTTGGAGAAACAGTTTTTTTTATAGTTCCATGTATTTAAAATAATATAGCGACTTACCAAGTCGAGAAGGAATATAGCATTCTGAAGATATGGCCTGTAAGGGGCAACCACAGGAACATATCTGCATATACTGAATTGACTACAAAGAGTCAGGCCTACCTCCTCATACCACACACTCACACACACACACACACACACACACACACACACACACGTGTGCATGCTCGTGTGTGCACACACACGGCCCTGCACAGTCAAGGCACCTCACATATGCAAGTGTGTGTATGCAAATGCATACACATTCACATATACATACATGAATTTTTATGGTATTGCTGAGGAGGAAAGGAATATTATGTTCCTCATGAAATAATGTTTTCTGGGAAAACACAAAAGCAGATGGTCTTCATTAGGAACACCCATTGTCCACATATCCCAAATATGAGCAGATAAATCTCTCCTGTTTCACCCGTACATTCCAAGGGCTGCAAGTGATTACAGGATGTCGGCGTAGCTGCTAAACCAAAACCACACTTGGGCTCACATTATTCGACTGTGCCATCCGGGTCTGTTTCCTCAGGAGCTCTGGAAATGCCTGGGGAAGGCACATCACTTTACCCTCCCCTTCCTCGCTCTGCTTGGGGAGCACTGAAACACAGGGTCCAACTGTTGCAGCCTGTGGAGGACTCAGGAGCAGGGCAATGCGGCTGCCCACTCGGACTGGCTGCACACCGTGGGTTGTGTGCAGCTGAGAGCATGCTCTGCGGGGCGGTTCCAGATGGCACTGTCTCTGGCGTCCTGCTTGCTGGCATCTCTGCAGCAGGCAGTGCCCCCTCCCCAATAAATCTGGCATTAGTCTATAGAGTTTGGGAGACTTATCATTCCAAGTCTGTCCCTACTTTCCTGTCTGGGAGCCAGACATCTGTTTATCCTATTTTCTTTCATACAGAGTTTGGAATGGCTGTAGTTTTTCTTTTTTTTTTTTTGGGGGGGGGTGGCAGCATGAAGTTTTGTCATATTTAACAGCTGTTACAGAATTTCAGCCCTGTGGGCTCTGAAAATACTTTTCAGCTGACCTCAGATTTTTATACATAATTGACATTGGGTTGTAGAAAAACATTATTTGCTTAACCTCTCATTGTCTGCGATTTCACACTGTCTCTGGTCCGAGGGTGTAAGTACCAGAGCTTTTAGCTCTGTGCAGCCCTCCAAAGCCTTGCTTTGATTCATCTGTGTGTTTTAAGTTTACACCTTTAAAGTGATTGCAGAACGGTAGCCCAAAAGGACTGGAGGTTTTCTTTTTCTCCTTTTCCTTCCCTTCTCTTTCTCTCTCTCCTCTCCCTCCTTTTTTTAGTCAACAGTGTTTCCTTTCACTTCCTGTCACAAAGGTCAAAGAGAGCCGACCTTTGCTGGCAGTCCTGCTTGCTGAATTATTCATGGGATTGACTTTTTGTCAGCACACACAGTTGTGCTCTGGGACAATTTATTCATTTACCTCATTTAAAGCCCCTTTCTGCACCTGTTCAAGTATTAATATCATGTAATTTGGGCCTAATGCCGATTTTGCTGAACACTCATTATATTTTTTATTAGCTATATTTCCAAACGATTATGTATGATTATTACCAAGCCTTACAAACAGCACTGGGTTATTCCCTAGCCCCTTACATCTTCTTGTCAGGTTGTTTTCAGAAGCAGGGTGGATAAACATTTGACCAGTCCCGATGTTTTTATTCCTACTCCATCTCCAAGCGGAGAAGTTAAAGCTCCCTCCCTCATGGCCTTGCACGAGCGTGATTAAATCCAACTCGGCGAAGCTGTACAAATGCCAGCGTTTATAAGGTCAACGCTTTTGTTAAAAATGCTATGTAAATGAGGATCTGCAAAAAGGGACATTAAATAAAATTAAATTCATTGTCTTCTTTAATGTCATTTACATTTTGGCTAAGCCTCGGCCTGTCAAGGAGGATTTTAAAAATAATTTTAATTACACATCATTTAGGGAACCCAAGGTTTTCTATTCAGTAGCATTTGGATAACCTGCAAAATGGAGACCTGTTTGATAACTTCTGAAATGATGGATTGTCATCCTGTATGCATAATACAGCAAGGACAGCATAGTTTGCTGTTAATTTTTTCCTTCTCAGTTTTCTTGAAAGTGAATATAATTATCATCAAACAGGCCTGGAAACCCTGGAATCCTCCTCTTGGCCTTGGCTGGGAAGCTGTGACACTCTTGGGTTCTGGGTCTATTTTAGTACATGGGGACTTCAGAGAAGGGAAAATATTGGCTAGATATTTGGCAATATTAAAATGCACTTTGGATGAATGGAATGGCTACAAAGATTCTGATTCCGGTTGGCACGAGCCCCATTTGGCTCGGCCAGGCTCAGGTGTGAATGGCTGTTTTATTCCCTCGTATGCCAATGGAGAGAGGCAAAAAGTTCACCATGTTCATTCATCCTTTCATTTTTTATTTTTTTTAAAAAATAAACTCCTGAAAATAAACAGAAAAGGAAGAGCAGTTTAACAGAGTCACAGTGTCACTCTTTCATTTAGAGGGGTGGTACCAGGAACAGTGCCCACTTTATGTGCATGCTTCTGTGCCCACCACAGTGCCAGGACTGTGCATCAGGCATGGAGCATCTTTGTATAAGCTGATGGTGTGTATCACAGTGAGTAGTAGAATGTCAGGGCCAGCATCAGGCCTAGGGTTTATGTCTCTGCTCTAGGCTGAAGAGGCCTGCAGAGATTTATGGCTGCCTGGTCTGGCTGGGTAAGGCCTACAGGGTGACCAGGCCAGGCCAGTGGAGAGCTGGGTTGGAAAACAAGCCACAGGCCCACAATGACTTCCGTAGCACTCCTAACCAGCTCAGATTCTCATCAGCTCTTTCAAGGGCTGAAGCTGTGTGGTGCTGCCTGTTAGGGGCAGGCAGAGGCAGGCAGCCCATAGCTATGAAAATGCAGGGCTGGAGGGAGGGGCTGGAAGCAGGGCTGTCAGAAGCTATACTCCAGGAGGGATGTTGACGCAGACCATCCCGCGCCTCTGCCGCAGCCTTATCAGGTGAAGAGCAAAGATATAGCCAGTGCCTATAATCGTGTTAGGACGGCATGGATGAATTGGATTACCGTATGGAAAGCCGTCCAAACTCAGAGTTCTGTTACGCATGCTTACAGGAAGCAAATAATTACGCTCTGTGCACCAGAAGATAATTGGGGCTGGCCAGAGGCCTTCTCGTGACGCTGGAGAACGCAGGAGAAGCTGGCCTCCTGGAAGCTTGTGGGGCACACACAGGGAGGAGGAAGGCGATCTTCCCCAGATATAGGTGGCTCAAGTTGATGCTATAATTTTCGGTTACTTTTCAAAGATGGTGAATAATTTATCAGAATTCAAACTCACAGTAGCTACGGGAGGCATGTTGGAGGAGATAAAAATTCCAGGCTCTAATGATGGAGATTGTCGTGGCAGACAGGAAGTGATTGACAAGTGGGGGTACAGGAAGTGAGAACTGGAGGAGCTTAACCTGTACTTGGCAGAGCTGCCTTAGCTTGCACTCCAAGAAAATGAAAACCATTCACCCGTCCGCTCCCGACTGCTCGCCAGAACACACGCTTCTCTTGTTTGTTTATCTTAGTGGCAAATCTCTCCAAAATGTTTGTGGTTAAAACTCTATATAATGAGACATTATGCTGGCATTATGAATGCTTTAAAATAAAAATATAGCTATCATTTAGAAAAATAAGTGGAGGGATTTTATGGGTTAAGGGCTTTCTTGCTATATTTTATAAGCTCTCGGACTTGGGGGTAACTAATGTTCACTGCATCCTCGAAGCCGAGATCACTTTCTAAAACGTTTTATTCAGAACACAGCCCGTCACATCTGTCAAAACTGTAAATGTTGTAAATTTGCCAAGCAATTGGATGAAGAGCACTGTGTGTAGGGGCAGAGGGGAACTCTGACTTTAGTTGCTTTTATATCACTTATTTCTCATGCCCTTAAAAAAATGAGAGAGAAAAAAATAAACCCTCAAACCTCTCCATTTGCAATTCCTTCACTGAAGGTTACTCAATTAGAAAACGCTCAAAATCTAGGAGGGGCCCCGTGTCTACGGATGGCGAGCATCCCCTGAAAGCAGCAGGGCCATACCGAGCGCCTTCCCGGTAATTCTCTAGGAAATGAGTTTACCATGTGCAGAAAGGAAGGGGCTCGGGTGGTGTTGTTGCAGGACACAGAGCCCAGGCCCCACCAGCGGAAGAAGTCGGCTCCAGGATGTCTCTGCTGGAAGACTCAGTGCTGCACATCTGGGAGGAGGCCTCTTTGGCCCTGACAGGCAGCCCTGGCCTGCCCCACCTCTACCCCTGATCCCCCCACCCCCTGCTTGTAATTCCCATCTCTTTCTCTCCGAAGAAAGCACGGGGGCCAGGGTGCCATGTTCAGGTGACACAATGAAACACAACTTTGGCAGTGTTCAAGGACCTCCAAACATTTGCCCTCCTGATGGTGCATGTACAAAGAGGGGAACCATCCGTGACGTGGGAGGCTAGCCCTATAGTGCAGGCTTCGGTGAGGGCACAGTGCAACCTTTTTTGGAGTTCTCACCGAGAGTCTAAGTTGTAGACAGATGTACAGAGGGGATGCTCTAGCCTGTTTAAAGACAGGTCAGGGCCATCCTGGGGTGACACCTATGCAGCAGCAGCCTGAGACTTGAGTACAGACCCAGAAGTACATCTTCCTCAGGAGTACAGGTAGCATGGGCCGATAGGTCATCCATCTTTGGCAAGGGAGAGGGCCTGCCTGTCATTAGGAACAAGACGACTATAGCCAAGTGGAGAGGGTGCCTCTTGGAGCCAAGTTAACTCGATCTTTCTGGTTCTAGAGTCAGAGATGGTGCCCCGGCTTAGGGCAAGCTTCCTCCTTGAGCATCTTTGCCGAGACTCTCACTGCCATAGGTATAATAGGTAGGGTCTAAGTACCGTTCTGACAGGTAAGGCAGACAGGTATCTGTGCCCAGTTCTCATCACTCGGAACCCTATGCCCGGCTCTGCAGAATGCCACCCACAGGCAGAGGTTGGGGGAGCCTGGGTATTGCAGGTGGGCCCAGGAAAGCAGAGACCACAAGGCAGGGACTTTGGAGCTGCCTAACTAAGATGTGCTACCTGTCTGAGCAGCCAACTGTTTTCTGGATCCATTTTAGGCTCACAGAAAACTGAGTTGACAGCATAAGTTCCTTTATACCATTTCCTCCTCGGCCCTAAGCTCCCGGTGTGAGGATTTTGCCCTGGGTATGGGACACTGGTTACTAATGTTGATATGTGTTAACTAAAGTCCACAGTGGCTGGAGGACTCACTAGGTGTCCTACATCCTGTGGAGTGTAACAAATGTCTCATGGCACAGATCTCCCGTTGTGTATCTTACAGAAGACTATTCTTGTTCTGGCCTTTGTCCCCAGTATCCCACTCTGTGTCCCTCTCCCTTCCCAAACCCACAGCACTTGCCCTTTTGTCCCTGGATCCCTGCCCTTCAGGGATGCCACAGGTAGGGTCTTAGTAGATATGCAGGCTTTCCAGACCAGCTGCCTCTGAGAGTGGCATGCCCTGAAGTTTCCCGCCTGTCCTCTCATAGCCTGCTGCTAGCCCTTTAGTGATTCTTTTTGTTCTTCCCCCTCCTTCCCCCTAAAAGTTCTTCCTTTTTCTTTCCGGTCTTGCTCTTTTGGTGTTCAGTTCTTTCATTCCTGAGCTTATACGCTACACATCATGGCTGAAAGTTGTGTGCGGGGTTCTTGTGGCCTTTTCAAGCTGCATGTCCCACTTGCTCCCCCTCCCCCCCTTCGAGTGCTTGGCTCCTTTACAAACAGTTAAAACATTTTAACTTTATATTAAGTATTTATTGAAGTGGTATAGCTCAATTTCACTTATTAGGGTTTTATTTCCTAAATAATACTGTTTGGAATATTTAAATCATGTAGGCCATAAAAAGGGGAATGATTAAATTATTGGAAAGGCAACCCTGCTGCCCCCTGGCATAAAAACGGGATGAATTCAGCATTTGATGTAGTTGTTGGCTTTTTTTGGTTTAATAAATTACACTACAAATTTTCCTAATTGCCAAACAAAATGTTAGGCCGGCTTTAGCCATTGCTGACAGTAAAACAGAACATAAAGCCTGCTGAGAGTTATATGTGGTATTTAATACGAGACAGAGTAACGCTTGGGCTTTCTCGGTGAAGTATGAATTCACACCCACAGCATTTGTTTCACATTAGGGCAGGTTTGTAAATCAGATCAGTGTGCTGGGATGGGGTGGCCGGGTGGCCTCTCTTCTGGATGCTCAGTTGTTGGACATGTGGCCAGAGACGGCTCCCTGTCCACTTCCACATTCTCAATGAAGCGATAAGCCCCATGACACCGGGAAGATTGGGTCAGGAAACAAGTTGGGGATTGGATTGGATGAACGGCGTGTCCCTACCATGAGAGGTCACCGGTCTGGGCTGGCCACTGGGCAGCAGCCATCAGTTACCCAGACATCGGTTGCTGTGGGTCCCCGGCCAGGGGAGGCCCCAGGGAGGGAAGCAGGACCTGGGAGAGTGCTTCACGGGGCACACCAGTCCCTGCCATTTATTAAACGTGACAAGCGAGCTCTAAATAGAACAGTCCTTTCCCCAAAGATCATTACTTTGAACAAATAATGAGTCATGCAAGTTACTACGCAGCCAGGGTCCCATCCAGAGCTGGGCCTTTGTGCGGTTCAGACGCTGCCCTCACCCACTCCCCAGTGGAAGGACAGGTTCTCTCTCACTCCATCTCATCACCAGGGCTCTTGTCCTGGATACTTGTCTTGCCTCTCTGGAAGCCTGGATTTTTGGTCACAGTTCCCAGAAAAGCTTAGCATGGGAACATGCTTGTCTCAGTTCAGGGTATTCTGACGCCCATGGATGTCCTATAGTTTGAAGATACATCTTTCCTGCTGCAGGGGCCTATATATAGGCATAGCAACAAAAAATGCCATAGGCGGTTGTGAGACCAGTGAGAAGTGTGTTTGCTGAGTTCGGGCTGTCTGTCATGAGTAGTGGTCATGGTCCATGTTTGCTAAGACCCCAGGATAACTATTCCCAGCAATTAGAGCATCCAGACCCCTTTCCAGCACCAAACTCATTTGTTCCCATTTATTAGGCCGTGCACAGTAACTAATTTACATTGTTTCAGAGTTATGTGTTATGGTAATTTATTGCGTGTGCGGGGGTCACACAGAGGTGACCAGTCGCAAGGCAGATCCCTGTAAGGCGAGGAGGGAGAACCCAGAAGGAGAAGCAAGAAGGCAAGGGGCTTGTGATTTTTAAACCGGCTACAGCCTTTTTAATCACATCTTGATTTATTCCCTGTGACGTGGCTGGCTTTACTCTTATTCTCTGTTTTTTAACAAATCAGAGCTGAAAACAGGACTTTTTTCTTCTTTCTTTCTTTTTTTTTTTTTTTAAGGAAATGGTAGCGATATGTTTTAACGAGTGGAGACTTTTACTAATGCCCTGAATAAAATATTTGCCAGAGGCCTCCACTAAATGTAAAAGCGCTCCGCAGAGGAAACAATGTCGTCACTGTTCCCTCCTCATCATAGCAGGTTTCGTTATCAAGTTGAGGAAAAAGGCTTGTTTAGGCGAAAATAATGACCATAAATAGAGCTGTAGAGCAGGGCTCAAGGCAGCAGTGACAGAGGCTGCTATCAGGACCTGCAATTCCAAGGAAATATGAGTGTTCTGATCCAGGGAAGCAGTAATTATCTTTTTGTGAAGAATGTACAATGGTGTCGGATGATGAATTGATCGCAGATTGGAAGCGTGGTTCAACTGTCATGTTACAGAGATAAGAGAGAGCCGCGGGATTGCTCATTGCCTTTGCTAGTTCACAGCCAGCCAGTTTATTAGCACAAATCCCAAATGTTTAGTAAACTCATTAGGTCCCATCTAATGCTAATTTATCATCATAGATGGAACCCTAGCAGTGAGGCCGGAGGACAGTACGGAATCCGCGTGATTTACAGAGCTTCCTGATCAATCACTTTCCCTGCGCTGACCATTTTTCTTCAAACGCTTTAAAGGGGCCTGAGTGAGCCGTAGGATCACACCATTCCAATCGGTCAGGGTTCTTAGAGTTATCTTCCCGAGGATGGTTATCTGAAAGGTTAGGAAATCCTATACAGACTGACGTGAGGAACAGCCTGGGTCTAGGATCTCTGTGCTGCCTTCCTCCACGCCCCCACCCCCGTCCCCCCTCCCTGCTCACCTACCCTTCCTCTCCCCTCCCCTCTCCAATCCTCTCCTCCTATCTTTCCTTTTCCTTTTACAATCTGGTCACAGAGTCGAATTCAAAGAATTTCCTTGCAAAATCAGTTTACCAAGAAATGCATCATGGTACATAAATGTCAAGTGCAGTTTATTCTAAACTTCAGACAGTGTTTTTCTTTTAAAAAATCAAGCTTTAAATGCCCAGTTCTCCTGACATTTTCGTACATATTCTATAGTGTTTTCGAAGAGGATAATAACCTTTGCTTGATCCCAGGCAACAGCTGCAAAGATAATGAAATTCTTATGATATTTCACCAGGTAAAATGTGAATTGCAGAAGAAAAGCTATTGAATTTTTATGGATCTTAATCGCATAAAATGAGATTCATGGGGCATACGTATAACTATACTCGGTGGACCAGCTGGCTGCAGTTGCAGCGAGGATTCGCCGCGTGGTGTGAGGGGCGCTCCAGCCTCCACTAAGAAATGCTCCCCAAACGCTGCCTTCAGCTTGCCCTAAGAGTGATAATGAAATATGACAGAAATTTCCTTGTGCTGGATCAGTGGCAAGCGAGGTCCTCCACCACCAATATTAATTCATCTGACTTATGTTCCAGTCTTGATTTACCTTATGATTAAAAACTTCTGCAGGTCTGCTCAGCAATTGAGATCAGATCTCATCTGCAGCCCAGTGGTATTGATCCCTATTTAACATCAAGGCTCAGAATTGATTGGCATTGATTAACAATAAAAATGCTCTCCTCCATGTCCAGCCGCCAAGCCAGCATTCTGAAAGGAGGACGCTATGTCGTCCTCCTCATTGACCAATCTGAAAAGAGAAACTGCCCCACCCACAAGTAAACAATATATTTTAATGTTATTGTAGCTGGATGCTGGACCGACACTGCAAATTGATTTTATTCTTGTTGTATGAGATAAATATCTTTAATAAAATTCTCATTTTATTTAGGATTTTACAGGAATAACTTGATTACTCAAATCGTGGTATTTTTTTCTTTTCCCATGGTGTAAAGAATGGATTAAAACATAAAGGCCATCATAACGTAATACTAGAGACCAAATGTTAATCAACTTTGAAACTCTGCACAGGATGGCTAAGTCCAGGGAGATAGTTCACGTGTGGAGATTGCAGGGAACCCAGAAGACAACTGGCATTACAGAGTGGTTTGCTCTTTCAGCCAGGCCTGTGTGTCTGGAACAGCGCATGACTGCTGTGTGCTTGAAGGCAAGCTCCTCTGCAGAACGCCTCGAGAACATATGGTTCCAGAGAGCGCAGCCCAGCAGAGCTACTCAACAGGAGCAAACCAAGTCGCCTCTAAGAGACTGGGCTTTTGTTCCTGTTTTGTTTTCGCTGCCTCCTATAGATGTGGCCCCGAGAAAAGGAATCTTTAGCAGTTCTTTTAACTAATAGCAGAGATTTTAAAAAGTGAACAGAGGAAAACAGACGAGAAAAGTCTTGCACACTCTAACTCCTGATGTGCTTTCTGGGGAGCTGTCCTGTTTCCAAGTCCGGCTGGTAACCCCTAGCAACCCGTTAGCGCGCATCCTTAGCATCCAAGTGCACTGGAGGCCTGGTCCAGCTGAAAGGAATTATCCAATCTCTAACATCCAGAAGTTTACAGTTATATAATGATGGAGAAAACCACAAATCCCAGGGGATGTCAAATTTTAGAGATACTTTTAAAATGAAATTATCCAGCCAAGCCTCTAAGACAACCTTCTTGTGCTTAAGACAATAACTATGGCCTGGGATGAATTTCTTTTTTGTGATAGGGCAAATCCAATTTGCTTCTTTAACTGTTGATTAAGGAATCAGTTCTACAAGGCTGTCCCCTGGAATTATTTGCTGTTTATTTGTCTGTGGAGAGCTTCTGGAATCCCCTCCAACTGGGAAGGCCAGGTCGGGCATGGCCGTAATGAAGAGCCGCCTGGCGGCTCCAGGCGCTCTGACTGGCCTTGTTTGTGTGTAAGAAAGAAATAGTTGGTTCTTTGAGCAGTTACTTCCTATCATGCCAGCAAAGCAGCACAGAGAGGAGGACCCAAATTTGTCTTCTCTGCAGTCTTCCTTTTGTACTCTCGAGGGAAACACCCATTAGGAAGCAATAAATAAGTAAGTACCTTAAATTAGAATGTATCTCACTTCAACATTCTCTCTGAATTAGTGTCAGTGTGTGACCAGGAAAACCAAGGTGTTTGGCTCCTCTTCTGCACAGGATATAACTTCCCTCCCACTGGCTTGGATGGTGTGAGAAGAGGGGCCTATTCACCTAAAACCAAACGTGAGTGCCGAATGAGGTATGCCTTTGATTTTGTTTAGATATGAGAAGTCACCAATAATTTGCAAACGGATGTGTAATATTTACAAGAACTGAACTCTAGCTCCACCCCTGAATGATTCTTCGTATGGGAGGCCAGCCTCAGTTTTCATGAACTGTCCCAGGCTTTGTCCCTGTGCGACCAGCTTTGTTGGTTGGTTTCTGCCTGCTCTCCGGGTGCCTATGGCTGCCAAGTGCAGTGTGAAGGGCTCTGTCAGACATATGGTATTGGTGTTTGGGGGAAAGTCTATCCCAGAGTTTTTTTCCTCTTTGATGAGGGCCATTTTTCCCCTGCATCAGAATGAAGTCTGATTTTTAGTATGAGGGTTGGGAAGGAAGTTTTTTTTTTTTTTCTTTCTGAAGCATATTACATTGCTATCCGAGGAAGAAGATATACATACACAGTGTGGACTGCCCTGAATGGGAGAGTGTTCTAAGTCCACTCAGAATCTTTGGAGATATATCTGAATGTTCACATGTGATTTTTAGGTTTATTAAAGTTGTAGTAGAAAAATGAAAGAAAAAAATGTAGGTAAAAAACAGTCAGTGTGTCAGAATTTATGTTGGCCAAGTGTGTGTGTTTCCTGGGCCTGAACTAGGGGAGTTGGGCTCCTCAAGCTGCCTCTCTGCTGCCTACAGGGACATCAGGGCTTGGACTACTGGTGTAGAGCTTGAACTGCAACTTTTTTACTTATAGCTTCCATCCTTGACTCCCTGCCAGGCCCACCTTGGGTTATCCTCTCCTGACCTCTCAGCCCCTGGAGAGAGCACTGCTCTGCCATCTTTTTTTTTCCCCACCTTCCTCTCCTTGCTTTTATGGCTGCCATCCTCAGATGCCTGCCAGGCCATCCTTGCCACACTCTGTGACTAGCCTTATGGATATGGCTCCGGAAGCTGTGGACCGGGAGACCTTGTCCCTGTTCTCACTCACGTCCTACTTCGGAGCCTGTTCTCATAGTTTCTTGGAAGAAAGGAGTGGAAGCCTATGTTGAGCCTCAGCTGAGCTATCTGGGCTGCTTCTCTGGGCATGCTGTGTCTCTAAACCCGGTCTGTAGCCAGAGGTGGAGCAGAAACAAGTGCCTTCCCTAGCATATGTCCTTACCTACTGATGCCTTGTGCTTCTGAGCAAAGGCTCACCTGCCCCACCCTGTCCTTTCACGGCTGTATATTGCTGAGCCCCTCAGGGGATGCTTTGGTGACTTTGGTACCTGCCACAGGCTGTGCATTGATGATGTTTGTTAGCTTAGCTGTTCAGGTACAATGCTTTTTTTCTTAATTTAAAATATAAATATCTGTATCCTCTTTCTGACCAAGTTTCCATAAGTCCTGTGGGGAGTAGGCAGCCTTCTTCCCTCACTAATTCCTGAGACCTGAGAAACTGGAAGGCTCTTACCCAAGAAGGTCACCTTATGAGGATGGGACCTGGGGCCATTCAAGTTTCCATTGGGGACCCCGGAAGTGCTGGTCCTACCATCCAGGGAGGAAAAGCAATAGGTGGTCCAACAGCAGCTCTGTGACAGTTGCGGGTATGTGAGTCCCTTGCTCCTGATCGTTCAGACTCCTTGCTGTTCCTTTAGCCTCTGGGTTGCCCCTTGGATAGACAGGTGGCCTTGGATGGGAAAAGTCCCAAGATTTAGCCAAGGAGTGAGGGCCTGGCTACTCCTTTTTGGTTAGTCTCTGCTTCCTAATAGGTGTAAGAGGAAGCCAGATATGGGAACCCACCACTGAAATCCTATTGCAATCCCTGCTGGAGGTCACAGGGTGATCACAGGTCACAGTTGTTGAGGTTCTTTGTAAGCGCTGTCTGCACAGCTGAGTCTGGAACTGTTGACATCCTCTCAGATTTGGGGCATTAAGAAGCTTGTTTGAGACTAGTCAGCTGGAAGGACTGCAGCTGGGATTTGAACTTAAGCTGCTGGGGCCCTTTATTCATTTACCCCTTAGGGCTCATGGTGGCCAGCAGGCTCTGAGATTGGCTCATAGTAAGCTCTGGTAAGTACTTCTCTCCCTTGACCTCCAGGAAATGCTGGACAGGTTTCATGCACTGTAGGACCCAGCTCTTGAGACAGGAAGAGAAGTCTTCTCGTGACGTATGGGTATGACCTGCACCCTGTGCAGAATGCTGGGGGTGTCTGTGTTTTGGACAAGTGGTTTATATAAATGAGGCCATAGTGTGCACATGGTGTGGCTTTGTGGGTGATGAGCAGATGCCCTGGAGCACTTGTGTCCCTGTGAGAGTTGGGCTAGAGATCTTCGGAGCTGTGAACTTCTAAGGAAGTTGGGAATACTGGATATGGTGGTGAATGCCCGGAATCCCAGGGCTTGGGAGGTGGAAATAGGAGGATCAGAATTTTAAGGTCATCCTCATCCGCATAAGGAGTTCAAGTCCAGCCTAGGATATATATGATACCCTGTCTCCAGAACAAAAACACAGAAGAGATTAAGAATATTCAAAGCATAAGTGGGGAAGCATATAGAGATGCTGCTGTGTTGAGGGGTGCAGTCAGAGGGACACCGAGCCCCACCACTGCAGGGCTTCTCAAGTTCTCAGAAGGCTATTTAGACATCTTGTTCCTAAGTGCAGTGGTAAGGTTGATACCTTTCTCTCTGCCCCGTGGAATGATTCAGAGACCGTCTAGTCTCAGCGCGTACAACACAAGTTTGCTATTGACTCGAAGATCTCCAGTTCCACATGAGAATTCTAATTCCATTTATCAAGGAGAAGTGCTGAAAGGGTTTCAATCTGATTAAGCTCTATGGCAGGAAAATCCAGAGAGGCAACATCATAATGCCGGCCCCTCAGCAGAATTGAGGATGCTACAGTGGGCAGACTGCCTCTGCTTAGAGTGCCCTCGAGCTGTCTCTTCCCCAAGTGTGGCTAAAAAAAATAAACATAAGGAAAATAAGAGACTGAGAAATGGCTCAGTCATTAAGCACCAGGACCAAGCTCAGTTCGCAGAACCCATCCAAGAAAGGCATGTGTGTTGGCGTGCTGTGATCCCAGCTCTGAAGGGGTGGGGCCAGGTGGGTTCCTGGGGAACACTGGCCAGACAGCCTAGCCTACTTGCTGAGTTTCAGGCCAAGTGAGAGATTCTGTCCCTCCAAAATAAAGGTAGACGTGGAGAGAGATAGTTCAGTGGTAAAGAGCATGTGCTGCCCTTACAGAGGACCTGGATTTAATCCCTAGCACCCACATGGTGTCTCACAACCAGCTATGACTTCAGTTCCAGGGGATCCAACCTGGTCTTTTAACCTTTCCAGGTACCAGACCTGCGCATGGTGCACAGACATGCATGCAAGCAGGAACACTCATGCAATGAAGTTAAAAAAAATATAAAAGAAAAAAGTGGATAGCACCTGAGGAATGACACCTGAAGTTGTTCTTTGGCCTTTGTGCATGCATGAGCGCCTGCACACATGTGTGAACATGCCTCCATACATACTAGCACACACAAACACTTATGCACTCTGTAAAACAGGACAGAAATACACGTCCTTAAACAAAACCTGTGCTGTAAGAATGAGTCTCTGAATTGCCCTGTGTACTGGCTACCCCCTCAAGAGTCACTGGGGTCTCAGCTTTCTTGGGGGGGGGGTCTCCTTCTAAGAGTCCCAAGGGGAAGGGCCTGTTTGGGCCTTTGGAAGCTTGACCTTGACCTTGAGACTATTTTCCAAGCTGCTTGCCACTCTCTATGCAAACCAAGAGCCTCTGTGTACTGCTGAATCTCGGACCTCTTCCCTTGAGGGGTAAAAGCCCCAGCTGCTCACAGAGGTGGTGGCCAAGTTCTCTGATCCTAGTGAGGATACAGACCTTCTGTCCTGGGTCAGTGCTGCGTGTTTGAGGTGGGTCACCCACCCCTGAGGCCCTTTCTAGTCTTGAGGGACTCCCTCAGCCTTTCCTTACTATCCCTGACTTCTGTGTCTTGCCTGGTGCATTTTTGGTATTTTGAGATTTTGGTAGTTTGAACACTGTCTCCCTGGAATTCTGGAAAGGACCGAGTTTTATCCATTTAAAGTGAATTTTATAGAGTCTAGGGCATAAAGGAACCAAGAGCAAAACCTTCCATGAAATTAGAAACTCTCTCTGCTTAGCTTTACCCTCTGGTACATTTCAGTGGTAAGAGTCCCTTACACACAGGCTGCCTGCTCCCATTGGCTGCCCCAGCTACTTGAAACCATCTACTTTTTGGGCCCTGGGCAACCTTTGCTGTGTTCTGTAGTCTCAGATGCTGTCATTGTCCCCAGAGACATCCTCAGATTTTCTATGTCCCTTGGGCAATACCCACTGGGGTCATGTCCCTGGCCCATCTGGCGGGAGCAGGAGGATTTGGGCCAGTCCTTGCCTTCCATAGACTGTCCTTGGAGAACTGTTACCCTCAGGATGAACAAAAGGGACTTGAAAACTGTCATGGAATACTAGCACCAGCCTGTAATGCATTCTGTAATTCCATAAGTAGAATTCTATATAATTCCATAATGTAATGATGTTTGTAATTGGAATTGATGCCGCTGTTGTACACAGGCCTCTATGACTGCACCTGCTGCCTCCTCTAGCTGGCCTCAGGCACCAGCTGCATGATTGGGGGTGGGGTAACTTCTGGAAATCCCTCTCCCCATAGTGGCATGGTGGTGGAGGAGGGGCTTTTAGTGCTTAGGAGACACCCTGGGATCTGCTTTTTACGAAGTTCCTTGTCTGGGTTGCCTGTGATCGAGTGTGGTCCTTCTTGATCTTGAGTGGGTTCCTCTTTCTACTCATCTGCTCACATACTATACTCTTTGCTTTGTCAAGCTTGTCCATTGCCAGACTCTGGTTGGATGGTCCCACTCCATGTCCCTGTTGGGCAGAGAAAGCCCTGTAGTGTGGGTCAGGCTGGCCCCAGACATGGCTGATAAATGGCTTGCCGCCTGAAGGGTTGTGCTTAGGAAGCGGGGCCCTCTGGATGAGTAGCTATGGCGCAGAAACATTACGACTTGATGCCCATTAGCTCTGTGCCTTACTTGGCATGCTCAGCATCCCTCATTGATAGGTGCCAAGTTGTGAGGCTAATTCCTAGGAGGGCTGGGCCAAATAGACACTGGAAACTGTTGTGCCTTCAAAGAGGTCCCTGTTAGTGGAAGCTTGTAGGTTGCATGGCTTATAGCTGTGAGAGCTTCTGGCTAACATTTTTGGATAAGTATGTTTCATACAGTACTCAGAGCACTGGGGCATGCTTACCCTAAAATGTCAGTCTTTGTTTATTAGGTTAGATTAGCACCAGGCCCAAAGCAGGCCCTGCCAGTCCAGAACAACCTGGAGTGTTGCAAAGTAGTCCAGAGAGTTCTAGAATTGGCTCAGTTTGCCCAGACAGTGAATTTGGACATCTTTGAGGGCTGACCTGTATCTGCATGTCTTGCTAACTTTAGATCTGTTCATGGGAGGCACACCTGAGATCTAAATGTGGAAATTCTGCCTTGGTTACTTGACAGCTGGCCTGGTGCCCGTGGAGTGTTCATTAGTTTTCAGTCTGCAGGATTCTCCTCTTCCCAACAGGAGCAGTGGGATCACATGAGGGAATGGAAACGAGGGGGTGGGAACATTGAACTCAGACACTCCCAGCCCCACCACTAAAGCATGCAGCTTAATAGTATGCAAATGAGCTAATACTCAATAATCACTCAGAGTGACTCATTTGCATTTGGCCCTGAGATGAGATTGCAGATAGGGTGGTGGAGGAAGAAGCCATCAGAAAGAGCACCCAGAGGTCCCTGTGTTCTGTGAGGCCCTCACCTAGAGCTGCTGGTGTTTGCTGAGCTCCTGCCAGGCAGGGGCAGAGTAGACTCACAGGACCGCCTCCCCTCCTAGACTAGGCTCCCTTGGTGCCCCCTGGACTCTCAGCAAGATTCAGAGGTGGGGCTTATCCTGAGCCCATGGACAGACCTAAGGACAGGATGTCTCTGCTTGAAACTGGGAAAGACCACTGGGAACTTGGAGTTGTTGGGTTTGGGAGGGAGGGGAGGTTAAAGACAGGGATGGTACAAAGCTCTGATGTCTGGAACAAGGTTATCTGACAGTATTCAGAATGCCCAGTTAAGCTTGAATTTCCTGCCCTCAATGAGTAACTTTAAAGTTACTTTAAAGACTGTACTACACTCAATATTTGACATATATGTATATATAATAAAATAATAATTATTGGTTAGCAGAAATTCAAATCTGGGTACCTGTTTCTTATTCACTAAATCTGGTAACCCCAGTGTGTCAGGGCATAGAAGTCAAGGACCTGCCTTGGTCTCTGCCCCTGTTGGGCTGTGGTTGGATCCATGGAGCCACTTAGAAGAAGTTGGGTGGGGGATGAGGAGTGAGAAGAGATGAGAGGGGCAGAGCACACACAGAACACGGGTACCTGGGCAGTCCAGCAGAGGCCAGATGGTTGGCACTGTGGGGTAAGGAGTCTCTAGGGAGGAGATAGAATGGGTGTGTTCACCTTCTCATGCCTAATCTGACACAGGACAGAGAGAGGAGGCTCAGAGGTGCCGCAGCCCACCCCGAGGCTGCTGGGACAGGAGGCACGGTCCCTTCTCAGCTCAAGGCCCACGTGAGGTGCGAGGACTTGGAGGCCTTCGAGGTCCTCTCTTTCCTTCTTATGCGATTGCAGCGCTTACCCTCACTCCCCGCTCTGAACCCAGGTGCTGTGGATATGGCTGTCTGGGTAGCAATGCTATCAGCCTCGAGGTTTTTCCAAACACTGCTAGTGTGGCCATCCCACAATGTTCTCCAGTTCTCCTTTACAACTGAAGCCTCCTTGCTCAGTTTCTGCCACCTAACTGTCCTGATGCCAGGTCATCTCCCTGACCCTCCTGCCAGGCCTTCCTCAGCAGCCCTTTCTTTCCACAGCCTCTGTTTAAGAGGTGGGTGGTCTAGGGTCTTAGTTTGTGAACCTGGTTGCCCGTGTGTGTGCTTGTGCGTGCACACACACATGTGCACATGTGTACGTTTGTGCTTGTGTTCAGAAGAGGCTGTAGAGAGCAGGATAATGATCACCATGGCAGAATCTGGCCTCGCCTTCCCCGCACCCATGAGTCAGGCTGATTCTAAGCGAATGAGATTTTAATCACCTGTCACCTCCGCCCGCACTTTCTCTATATTTATGATAATTTTTTTGGTCTTTTTATTGAAATCAGTGTTGACTGAATCAAGTAATCCTGATTAGCAATCTCACTGTACCCAGTCAAGAGTGAAATGCAGCCCAGCCCCGGTGGTGCACCAAGCATTCTGAAATGGGGTGGGGGGGAGGGGGGAAGGAAAAGAAAGAAATAGATGAAGTTTGTTTGTCTTGGTTAGAGGTGATGGTGGAGTGTTTGAGGACAGGGGCTGTGTTTAACTGGCTAGCTTTCCTTCGTGTTGAGAACATCCTGGCATGATAATCCAATCAGAGGATCTTTTAGCATCATGGCGGTGGCTGGGTCTCTGCTGACATTGTTTTGGTTGAAATTGAAATTTGCAACAATGACATCAACAACAGCAACAAGGAATAATGCAGCAGGAAGTGTTTTCCCTGCGAGGTGTCACAGCGATGCTGGAGAGCTGGTTCTTCACGGCCTTGCTGGCTCTACGGCCTTTGGAAATGGTGACGTATTGATCTTTTGGGCAACGAAATAAACTGTGAAGGCGACAGATAAACACAGCTGTGAGAGTGGCCCTCGTGTTCTTCTGAGAGCAGCCATCGATCCTGGAGTGGTGTTATCAGATCTGTGGCAGCTCTCGTGTGGGGAGGAGCATCTCTCTTCCCCAAGACAAGCCAGGGACCCTGGTGGCCTGGTTGAGACAGAGACCAGCTGTGGGCCAGGGCATGGAGTTTGGAGCTTGTCCCCCAATCCACGGGCCTTTCTTCTTGAATTTTTCCCCTACTATCTTTTCCAAAGCAAATGCTTGAAGTTCACTTCTTCAGACTGAGTTATCCACGAAGGTCTGTGCTTTAATGTCTTTGTTAGGAAAGCCCTAGTAGTGCCCCCTGGCTTTGAAGAGATTGCTTAGAAAGTCAGAGTGTGTGGGGCACTCCTGCCCACATTCCACAGTGCTCCACCCCTGCCCCTCAGGCTCCAATAAGTGGTGGCCTGGCATTGTTTTAGCACCTGGAAAAAGGGACAGAGCTCTTTTCCTCCATGGATGGCTGGACATGGCCTGTTGCCATACATCCTGGGGGTCATAAAGGTCTCTGTGACTTTGCCTGGGGTCAGTATGAAGAGGATGCAAGAGGTCAGGGGCTGTAGTCAGTATTATAAAAGCAGCAACATGTACGCTGCCTGCTTTGAACAAGTCAGAGAACTCAGACTGGTTCTGTCACCTTTGGTGGAGGTGCAGGACAGGAAAGGCTCCACTTAGAACTAACTGTTCATGGACTTTGGATCAGAACCTGGTTCTGCCTGACAGGAAGCACACTTGCAGACCCAGATGGTGAAGTCTGTGGTTGGCCAAGGACATTTAGGAGCCCAGTTTTCAAAATGGAGACCTGCGTGGAATGACCACTTTCAGGGCACATGGTTACATTGCGCTTGGTCTCCTGTGTTCCTCAGGATCTGTGGCATGCCTGGCAGAGCCTCATGGTAGCATTCAGACCCTCATCTATTCTCAAGTGGGCAATAGCAAGTGTACCTGGATCCAGAAGATGCCTCTGTTGTTCCTACAGTGACCTCCTATCCAAAGTATCCCCAAGACATCAGGGTCCCTATAGTTCTTCTCTGGGCTCTGATGTTCATGACAAATTAACACTAATGCCTTTTCTTCTGGTAGACCAAATGCAGTACCCCCAAGTTAAAATGCAAAGCCCCAACTCTGTACTTGTATATTTTAAGGAGCCACGTGGAATGGTGTAATTGCTTTGTGCCCCTTATGGTATAAACAGGGTGCCCAGTGTCAGGCTTGGTGGTCTTCTCAGAATGGGCCCGGTGTCCACCATACAGTCGTGTTGCTGATTTGAATCTCTTGGCTTCAGATTCAATTCCCACTTTACCACTGTTACTAGCTCATTAGCAAGTTCCCACTCTGTGTTACTAAGCAGGGTCCTTACCTACAAATGTTTACATAGGCCAGAAAGTGTCTACCATCTCCCCTCCACCCTGCCGGAGTTTGCACCAAACAGGGTCCTTAAGGGATGAACCTCATCTTTCTGATGTCCCTGGGCACAGCATGTGGGACCCTCATTCAGACCCTGCTAGGGGAGACACTGGTGGCTCATAGCATAATTCCTCCGTTAGTTGTATTTTCCCCAAATTCCACAAGATGTAAAAGATGCAAATTAAAAAAAATCAGTAAGAGACATGAAAAAGGCCATAGAAGAGATCAGCAATTTCCTGAGGCCAAAGGGGAGGAAGGGCTGCTGAAGACAATGACCATGACTGTGAGATCTAAGTGGTGTGAGCATTTCAGTGATCCTCAGTGGGGAGGGAGGAGAAAGATGACTCCTGACCCCAGGAGAAGAGGCAGAGGCCTCCTCTGAAACCCTTCACCTCGATTCAGGTTCCAGCGAGGACTTTCTGCATTTTGTCCCTGAAAGAGTCGAGGTGTGAGTGAAGAAGGGTGGTCTCACAGAAGTTAGCAAAGGGAGCTGTCGAATAAGATAGAAGCATTCTTATTGGCTATAACTAGGTGTACAGGATAGACATACGCATGGACTGGGGACTTCAGCTTTTGTTTAGGAAAGAGATAGCAAGGAGAGACTCCAAGTAGCATGGTGGCTGGCCTCAGGGGTGAGTGCGTAGGTCAGTCTCACTGTCTCTGTAGGCTGACAGGTGTTTTCAGGAAGTTTCTGTGTCAGACATCATCATTCCTGTGCCTGTTCCTGTCCTCACTGTCTGCTATTTCCATGACTCAGCATGTCACATGTGAGTTAGGATCAGGATTGAGCCTCTGTCTTGGCCTCATTCCTGTCCTGGGTAGGGACAGCACTAGTTTGCAGACTGTCTGGTGTTGCTCTAGTGGGAATGTTTCCTCTGCTTCTCTCTCTATTTCTGGTCCCAGAGATCGTGGGAGTCTAGAGGAGCTGACACAATGGAGTCTTGGGTTGCACACCTCAAGGTGTCCAAAGGCACAGGATGCTGTGAAAACAGAACTTACAGTTCTGCTATGCCACCTCCCCATGACCACATCCCTCCTCAGCCGCTGCCCATAGTGGACAGCCAGGGCATCACACACAGACATAGGATGGCCCATGACAGCCTCTCTATCTCAGATTTCGCTATTGGTTCAGCAGCCAGGGTCTGATTGGCAAGTGGAGTAGGTGATGTCTTCAGGTATCAGAGGGGATGCATTGGGCCTGAACACATAGAGAGCAGGAGATGCAAGCTAGAGAGAGATACTGGATCACCAGCTCACAGTGGGTCCTGTCAGTGTGGGCAGCGGGGTTGCCAGATAAGTGCAAGCTCCTGTCATTGCTGGAAGTGCCTCTGTGGTCCCTCAGGCAGGTCCATGGGAAGATGCAGGAGGGAGGACCTTGGGTTCTCAGCCTCAAAGCCCCCTTGTCTTTCATAAAGGGAGCTGGTATTTTGGTTGGGAGAAATTGCATGAAGAATGCTCTGTCCATCCTGCCCATCTAACTTTACAGTATTACAGGGAACCAAGAACTTCTGTTCACTTAATAAACTTAGATATCTGTTGGTTTCCACCGGAAACATTTGTAAAGCCAGACCAGCAGGATGGCTCAGCCGGTAGGAGCATTTTCCACCAAGTCTGACAACTGAGTTCAACCTGGGAAGGAGGGAACCAGCTCCTTCAAGTGGTCCTCTGACCCCCACACACGTAGTCACTAAATAAATAAATACATAAATGAATATATAAATGAACAAATTAGTGTTTTTAAATTCTTGAAGCCAGAGTATCTGTGACATGATGTGTTTTGTATCAGTTTGTACCCCTGAGAGAAGCACTGTGTGCAGGGAGCCGGTTTTGTAGGACTCTGTTAGTTGGGACAGTTCTCAGATAGTGAAAATCCGAACTTGCTGTCCTTGGCTGATCAACTTCATTACAATGTTCCTCGTTGCCTCTTCCCTTCAGTGGCATTCCCCAAGGCTCAGTGATTCAGGGGCTGTGAGGTCTGGGGGCTCAGAGCCGAGGGAAGTCCTGAACTGGGCACCGGGTACCTCTGTTGATGCCTGTATCCCTCTCAGAACTCAGGTCAGCAGACAGTGGCCTCCGTACAGCAGACAGGCCATGATGTCTGCTCTGTCTTCATCTTGATTGTCACTCATTCACCCACCTCCTGGAATGAGGTGTCTTCTACAGCCAGGGTGCTCTGACTGCTCCCTTAAGCACCCCACTTCTTTTTCCTTTGGAGTTTGTTCACACAGCCTCCTTTGGCGGAAATGTGGGTTCATTTTTCCTCTCATTAATCCTATATCTTTCCCGGTCCTGTGAGTGACATTGTCCAGCCTATACTTGATGGCTGTGCCTGGTGGTCTTTGTTCCATCTCTTCCCTGGAGATCTAGCCTCAGGCTGTGCTTATCCCCCTAGGTGTGGGATCTTTCTGGTCAGCTTAAGGACCTTCCTGTGTTTGAGTGAGTGGTCTGTGACCTTGAATTATTCTAGAACCCTGGTCTGGGGTCTGTGGTACAACCTTTCCACCTTTACCTGTTCCAGCCTCTTCCACATTGGCCTTTGGTGCCTCCACCCTTTCCCAAGCCCGACTGTATACATTAGGTGTGCATCCTGTCTCTACACTATGGGATGCTGTGGTCACCTTCCCAGCCGAGGTACACACTCTGATGGCAGATGCCAGAGTGTCACTTCCATATCCTTGCTTTGCTCCACATGGGACTTGACCCATCCAGAGCTCACAGTCATCATGAAGAAATGAATGAGTGGATGAATGAATGAACAAATGGACAGATGCAGTATCCAAGGACACAGTAAATCATCTTTGCAGAGATTCAAAAGGACCTTCATTCTGCCAGTGGTACCTCCAGCCTTTGGTGGTCTCCAGTGACCTGGTGTCACCAATAGCACCTCTTCTGTTCCTTGTCAATTAGTTTTAATTGCTGCTAATACAAATTCTGGGTCTACCTTAAAATGCCCACTGATGTCTTAGGATAGAAGCATAGGCAATTTCCTTAAGCACTTTGACTCACAAAGGGGATATGCCTGGTATAAGGGGATTTGCTTCTGGAAACATTTGTCCAGAAGTGGTAGGAACAGGCCTTTTGTTTTAATCCCCCACCTTCCCAGCTATTTCTGTTAGAGTAAAATACAGGGTGTGTGAAAGTGGCCAGTAGCTTACGAGCTTGCCTTCAGCGTGAGGCACATTCACCATCTCGCCCTTGACCGCCATTGCCCTCAGAGCACTTTCCATCTGGTCAAAGTGGAACCGTTCCCACCAAATGCTGGCTCCTCACCTGTGCCCCAGCTCTGGGCAGTCCCAACCACAGTTTTGTCTCCGTGAAGTTGTCAACTCTAGGGACTTCCTGGGAGTGGAACCAGATAGCAATTTGTGACCAGCTTTTTGGAGGTGACAATATGTCCTTAAGCTTCTTTCCTGTGGAAGCATATATCAGAAAGTCCTTTCTGGCACGGCCGAACAGTATTCTATTGCCTGGGTGTACCAGGTCCTACTTACCCATCCAGCCATTGGCCCAGCCTTTGGCTGTTGGAATAATGCCAAAGTAGACACAGTTGCAATGACCCTTCAAACTCTGCCTTTAATGCTTTTGTGCACAGGTGCAGAAATTTAAGCGCTGGGACATGTGGCAATCTCATTTTTAATCATTTGAGAGTTGCCATACTGTTTTCCATAGTGACCACATCAGACCTTTTATTCCCACCAACAATGTCCAGGAATTCTAGTTTTTCTAAATCCTCCCTCATGTTTTGTTTTTGACAGTAGCCATTCTGACAAGTAGGAAGTTGTGTCTCGTTGTAATTTTGATTGGTGTTTCCTAGACATTAGTGATGGCCAGTGGTTTTTTTGTGGGCTCATTGATCTTGCGTGTTTGTAATTGGGAGAAATGTTTGGTCAGGTCTTTCTTTCTTTCTTTCTTTCTTTCTTTCTTTCTTTCTTTCTTTCTTTCTTTCTTTCTTTCCTTCATTTCTTTCTTTCTTTCTTTCTTTCTTTCTTTCTTTCTTTCTTTCTTTCTTTCTTTCTCTCTTTCTCTCTTTCTTTCCTCTCTTCTTCTGTCCCCTCCCTCTGTTATTTAAGATGAAACATAGGGTTTTACTATGTAGCCCTGGCTGGCCTGGAACTCACTATGTAGACCAGGCTGGCCTGTGACTCACAGAGCTCCACCTGTCTCTACCTCTTAGTTGCTGAAATTAAAGGCTTTCTTGTGTTGAACAACATGAATTCTTTGTCTACTTTAGTAATGAATCCCTTACCAGATCAAAAGATTTCCCTCCATCCTTTGGGCTGCCTTTGTCTCCTGTGGGCCGTTGCTTAGTTTGGATGAGGGATTCCTGGAGGCGTATGTGTTGAAAGTTTGGTGCTCCAGAAAGATGTTATGGGGGAGGTGGTGGCATTGTTGGGAGGTTGAGCCTAATGGAGGGGGGCGTTCCTTTGGTCATCCAGAACATTCCTTTTAATGGGACAGTGGAACCTTCATCTCCCAGGCTACTTCTGCTTCTTGGCTCATGATGAGAGTCTTTGTTCTACCCCAACCCTGCTGTGACATGCTTCCATTACCAAAGCCCAAATTATTGTGCTGCCCAACTAGGGACAGGGACTTCCAGAGCCAAAACAAGCCCTCTTTTTTTTCTTTATATGTTAGTAGCCTCAAGCATTTCATTTTAGCCCCACGAAATTAATTAAAGTAGTAGTGTGTCTTGAGGTTGAGAATTTGAAGATCTTCATGAACCTCAGTTGTTTTTCTCTTACCATCTCAGCCTTTGGAGTCTTAACCAAGGAACCATCACTGACGTCATCATTCTGAAACTCGAGCCCTGTGTTCCATCTAGACCTTTGGTCTACCTTGAGTTAGACTTTGTGTGTGCTGTTCTCAGGTGTGAACATCCGGTTTTCCCACAGCACTCATGAAAAGATGTCCTTTCCTATCAAGTGATTCTTTCCCCCACCATTTTGAAGTCACTGGACCACATGGGGAGGGTTTGAATCTGCACTCTCCTTCTGTCTCACTGGTCTGCAATCTGTCATTGTGATTGCTGCAGTATGATAGCAAGTTCTGGGACCAGAGAAGGTGAGTCCTCTTCTGGTGTTACCCCTTTTGAAGATGACTTTGATGATAAATGTGTGTGTCTGGGCTCAGTGTTGGTCCCCACAAGCACAGATGTTAGATGTGGGGAAAAGGATAGGTCGTGTGCTGCTGAGCAGTTCCTTCATAGATCACTAGAAGAGAGGCAAGAGCACATGGCTGATGGCCTACAGTTGTGTTTAGCAGCTCTGAGGAGCTTGCCCCAGAAATGCGTCCTTAGAATGTCATCCTCTTCCCAAGTTCAGCCTCATGTCTTAGTTAGGGTTTCTATGGCTGTGAAGAGATACCGCGACCACAGTAACACTCTTATAATGGAAAACATTTATTGTGATGACTTATAGTTCAGAGGTTCAGTCTATTATCGCCATGGTGGGAAATGGTGGCATGCAGACAGACATGGTGCTGGGGAACTAGTTGGGAGTCCTACATCCTGCTGGCAACAGGAAGTGGTCTCCAACACTGGGCAGTATCTTGAGCATATATGAGATGAGCTCTCAAAGCCCGCCTCCACAGTAACACACTTCCTCTAAGACCGCACAACTCCAACAAGGCTACACATCTTAATAGTGCCACTCCCTTTGGGGCCATTTTCTTTCAAACCACCAAAGCTGGTCTCGGTCAGTGAACCACTCACCCTGGATTTAGAGGACCCTTCGTGGCATGACTCCAGGAAGTTTACAGTGATCCAGGACATGAATTCTGCTCCACCAGTTACTAACTGTGTGATTTGACAGTTAAAGTTTCAGGGTCTCTGAATTTGTCCCCTGTGCAGTAGGGAGAAGTAGACTGATGATTCTGCCTGTGGGACTGAGTGACATGGGCCTTTGTCAGGGATGGAACATGGTTGACTGAGTGGCATGGGCCCTGGCATTAAGTAGAATGTGGTTGACAGAGAGGCATAGGCTTCTGGCAGGGAGTGAATGTGGCTGGAGAAAGTGGAAGGGGCTCCTAGCATGGAGGGAGTATGGTAGATAGATGGCGTAGGGCTCTGGCAGGGTGGACGTAGTGGCATGGGGTTCTGGCATCGAGAATATTTTAGGCAGAGTGGTGCAGAGCCCTGGCATGGAGGGAGCATGGCAGACTAGTGGCGTGGTCCTTTGGCACAGAGGGAGCATGGCAGACAGAGTGGCATGGAGTTCTGGCATGGAGGGGACATGATGGACAGGGTGACACAGGCCCCTGGCATAGAGTGGAGCATGGTCAAGGATGCTCTTGTACAAAACAAAACCAGCCTCTGCCGTTGCTATCAACAGGGTGTTCTTGGACCAACCCTTCTCATCTGTGCCTGCAGGTTTGGTCCAGGCTGTTCCAGTGTCCTCACAGAGACACTGATCCAGAAAGTGTAGGGACAGCTTCCTGTAGGCTTGAGGGACTGCAAAGGTCTGTGTCCTGACTAGTCCCCTGGAAGGTGTGGTCCTGCCTAAGCCCCCTAGGGACCTTCCTCTATGTCCGAAGGCTACAGAGAACTACTCCTCCCACTTTCCTATTCCCACTGCCCTGGGTGCTTGTCAGCCCCCTGCCCTGTGGGTCTCAGGCTCTCTGGCTACAAGAGATGACAACTCTTGGTGCCGTACACTAGGCACAGTGAATGGGTGCTGGGCTTGGTTCCCTTGGCAGGATCCAGTAGCAGTTGGCGTGCTTGAGCATTTCTGTCATGCCCTTACCGTGACTGGCCCTGCTTGGCTGGCTGGCACGGGGACAAGTAGAATCCACCCCTATCTTTATGCTTTACTTTCCAGAAGCTGCAGAACGTACGGAGGAACCGAGCGGTAACTCTCTGATCCCTGTTTCCTTTCTGCAAAAATCTGAATTCATACACAGCTATAAATGCTGGGTGTGTGGGTCGGGTGTAATGGCACACAGGCACAGAACTGTGTGGCTGGAATTGGCTCCTGGCCCCACAGCTGTAAGACCTCAGTCCTGTGTGCCCGGGCTCAGGGGGCCGTGTCCGACCTCCTGGACACAGCCTGGTTATGAGCAAAAGTCAGGTCATGGAGGGTCATGGCTGGGTGGAGAGAGAGGAGCCTGATACCAGGAATGAGAAGCTGAATGTCTACAGTTATATTCAGAAGCAGGGGAATCCAGCTTTGGGGTGATGTAAGCCTCCCCAAAATCCATGTTGTGACCTCATGGGGGGAACATGTAGTGCAGCTTGGTAGATCAGAAAGTGTCCATTTAAACCACACACACTTGTTCTGCCCTGGAGCCAGAGCTGTTCTCTGACAAGCTTGTCAGTCCCCCCTTCATCGGTACGTGAGGGCATAGTGAGTGTGTGGCATATCCCCCCTGGCGTGCCAGAGAAGAGCGGAACGAGAGTTCTGACTTGGGATGAAGAACATTGCGGAGGTGGGAAGACAGGCTATGGGTGGGTACTTGCAGCCTTGTGCATTTTTAAGGTTGCCCATGTCCATACCTCAAGATGCCAGCCACACTCAGGCTCTTCAAAGGGTCACAGCCTGTGGTCAGTCCACTCTGTGCTCTCCCGCCTGGTACCCAGAGAAGGCAGCCTGTGCTTGGAATGCATGGCCCTGCCATCAGGACGCCACAGCGGGAATGAAGAAAATTGTTCAAGAACTCTAGAAGAAAAGCCCGTGGCCTGAACAAGGCAGCCACCCTTCACACAGATAGAGGCCTTGGCCCCTTTCTCAGGCTCAGCCAGGTCCCATGTGGGATGTCCTCTGCCAAGTGGGTGCTAGAAGCTTGGTGATCAACTCAGGGCAACTCAGTCTCTGTGCTGATATTTGGTCATGCTCGGAGACCTTCTAGGTCGTGATCCTGGGATGACAGGGAGGATTTGCTGCTGACATCTGGTGAGTGGAAACTGGAGACATCTGCTCAGCAGAGTCCTGCTTGCCCAGCTTGGCCCCATCGGTTCCCCTGGAGAGGCACAGAGTGCACCCTTTCATCAAGAGTCCACCACGCTTGCTGCTGACAATCGGAAGCTGCCTTTTTCGCTGTTGACCCAGTTCTTTTGGTACCGTCAGCCCATGATGCTGAGGCTTTTTGCTTGCCAAGGATACTGACTGTATCCCCCACTGCAGCAGCCTGTTCCTAGCAGTTCCGTCCCTGTCCCTTCACACACCAAGGTTATTTTTGACTCATAGCAGCCTTCTGGGGTCCATGAAGCTTCCCACTTAGAAAATGAGAAGCAGGCTAGAGAGGCTTTGGGAACCCCAAGGAGGCCTTCACTGTAGCCTGGTGCCCCTGCCGCACGGAGGTAGTGTTGATGCCAGTGGACACCCGGGCACAGGCCCTTTACAGCTTCCATGTAAGCAGTTTGGGGTTCTGACTGCCCAGTGGGAGTCATCAGTCCCGTACTTTTCAGAAGCATGGCTTTGCAGGGTTCTTTGAATTTTAATAATCTGGGCTGTGTTTGTTTGTTTGTCCCCCCCCCCCCATTATTTTTTGTTACTCCATAAAACAAGCCGCATTCCAGGGAGGCAGCTGAGATTCTGTCCCTTCACTGTTTCACACCATCCCTGCTGGGTCCTAAGGAGTTTTTAATGCCCCTCTGGCCACGTGGGCATGGTGATTCCCTGTGTGGGGCCAGGCCCTTCCTGCAGGTGTTTGCCTCTTGGGTTATACAGCAGCAGGCCTCGGTGGTGTGTTTTAGGTTTCTCTTCTGTCCTTTTTCACTTGTCTGGCAGTATTTATTAGATGCGCACAAGCCTGGCTCCATGTGGGCTCTCGGGTCACAGAGCTCAGCCACTGTCGTGTAGAGTAGGATCACGGTCCAGTCAGCTCTAAGCCAATCCTGGGGTACGCCATAGGGCAGTTGGAGCGTGCTAGAAGTAGCCCGCCCCTTGAGACACAGGACCTGTGTACTGGAATGTTCGAGAGGCAGCCCTCTCCACATGCCCCCTTCCCCGGGCTCTCTCTACAGAGCTATCCTGTACCATCGCCTCCCCTACAACCCTCCCTTTTTGTTCTATATAGTTCTTCATCTGACCTCGAAGCTCAGCTCAGCTCAGCTCAGATACTGCGCCTTCCAGAATTCAGTCCCAAATCAAAAGGCCCTCTCCTTTGCCGTGAGCCTCCCTAGGACACTGGTGGCCCTGGTCCACTGATTCTGAGGGGCAGGTGCTGGCACATCTGTCTGTTCCCTGGGAAGCTGTGATGGAAGTCAGCCACCTTCAGCTTCCCCCAAGCATTTATTGACTGCCCGCTGCGAGCAGGGACCGTGTGTGTTCATGGTACTGGGCCAAAGGGGTGGACAGGTCCTTAAGTGTGTGCCGGGAGTTTCTGCCCACCCATTCCTCACCCAAGGAGGTCAGCATGGTCAGGTCGTGGAATCCAGTCAGGGAGATATGAAACTCAGCCTATGTGTGGCAACACATGTAGGCTTTCCCCTTGATGGTTCCAACCCTGACTTTATTACCCCTGAACAGCTGCCTGAGCCTGCAGGTTCCACTGAGGCAATCCTAGGTGGGTGGTATAGGGGGAGCAGGTTGGCTGAGTGGGGACATGCATACATGAGTACTTGGTCACCCCCTTATTTTTGGTCCACTTTGGCTTTCTGATCATTTCCTGTCATTTTTTTCCCCTTAGATCTTTGATGCTAGAGTAGACCCCAGGCTTTACGAAAACTTGACTTCTCCTCTACCCTGGTTTCATTTTAAGTAGTACCTGGGGTACATAGCAGGCAGGAGTCAAGTCTTGAGCTTCTGGACCCAAACTGGATCTTTTGAGGGCCTAAGCTGAAACAAGAGGGCTTGAGAAATTCGTGTTTTTTTTTTTTTTTCTAAAATTTAATTCTGGAGCCCCAGGCCTCAGAATCTCCTGATGGGGGATTCCGTAAGTCTTCAGGTCCCTAGGTGCAGAGGGAGCTTGAAGACCAAGTGTGTCCATCCTGCTGGATGACTGGGTCCCTCTTCTGATGGCTCCTGGTCTCTGGTGGCCTGGGAATGGAAGGCAGGAAATAGAAGGTGCTTGGCATAGGAGCTGCCCATGTGGTCTCCCCAGACTGACTGCTTGGATTGTTATCCCGCCAACAGCACTGGTACTCCTGGACCACTCAGAGGGGTTCGCAGGCACCAGATTATATGCAGTTGAGTACCCTCTGAGGACATGCTGAAACAGATCCTGTAGTAAAACCACATTTGTAACTCAGCCCATCCCAGCCAGGCTTGTCTTCTTTATTGTAAATTTAGTTGTTAACTCTGTGTGTGTGTGTGTGTGTGTGTGTGTGTGTGTGTGTGTGTATGCACGCATGTGAGTGAGTGAACAGAGGCAAGAACAACCTCAAGTGTTGTTTTTCGGAAATGCTGCCCACATTACTTTTGAGACAGCATCTCTCTTTGGTCTGGAGTGTACCTAGTAGGCTTGCCCAGCTCTCTCGTAAGCCGGAGGGTTCCTGAAAATACAAGCATACCACCATGGTTGGCTTTTTAATGTAGGGTCTGGAGCTCAAACTCAGGCCTTCACAAACACTTGACTGACAGTGTTACTTCCTGAACCCATTGCCCATTTGTTGCTGTTGAGTGGCATTTGTTTTAACGAAATGCCTCTGTGAAGTGTACTAGTTCAGGGTGCCCCACACAAAGAAATGCCTCTGTGAAGTGTACTAGTTCAGGGTGCCCCACTTTGTGTCTTATTTGTGTGCTTCTTTGTTTTTGTTTTTGAGATGGGGTCTCACCATGTAGCTCTGGCTGGCCTGGAACTTTTTATGTATGCCAGGCTGGCCTCGAACTCATGGAAATATACCTGTCTCTACTTCCCCGTACCTGTTATGTGCCCCACGTTAAATTGATAGAAAGCTGTGTTTTTTGTTCTTGGGGTCTTCACAAATCAATTTTATTTGTTGGCAGTGGGGTTTTGTTTCTTCTGGAATGTCATTTTTTCCCCTCTATCTGGTAATTTGGAAGCTTGGGCTTGGGTGTGAATCTAAGGTCACCAGGGCCCGACTTTTTCTTGGACAGGGATGCTGTTCTTCCTGTGGTGACAGCTAGTCCCACCCTGGGCTCCTTGCTTGCCTTACTTCTAAGAAGGGCTTGGGCTGTGCTGACCTTTGTCTAGATGTGACCTTGAGGTTTAGTGTATGGAGAAGATTGTATGTTAGTCATCAGCACACCGTTGAGCCTCTCAGTGACCATGCCTTGAGCTTTGCCTTTGGGGTGGTACCTCTGTGTCTAGTCTACTCTGACGGTGGTTGTCCCTGCTAACCCCCTGAACCAGTATGGCTTGAGCTACCATGCTGTTGCTGCCCCTCGAGTTTGCCTCCTGTATGTCCCATTGAGCAACATCCTTGAGTTCTAGAATAATGCAGGAGACACAGGATTCTTAATATGGTGGTAGAGAACGTCTCAGGTTTGTTTTTTTTTTTTTTTTTTTTTTTTTTACTCTCCAGTGATGGGACTTGAACCAACGGCCTTATATATGCTAGGCAAGCTCTCTTACCATAGAGCCACTCGTCACCTGCGACTTATTTCTGAAAACTATATGATCCTGGGTTCATATGCACAGGGCAGACTGGGGGATGAAGCGGGAATGCATTTCCTATGTATTGCCGTGTTTAGTGCTTACTGGATGCATTTCCTATGTGTGCGTGTGCTGTGTTTAGTGTTTACTGAATGTAGGAGCTGGGCAGAGAGGAGAACACCATTCCTACTTCAAAGATGAAGAGCCTGAGGCTGCCCCAGGGAAAGGGACTGGCCCCGAGCTAAGGAAGGTGCAGGGGGTTGGGATCCTTTCAGCATGGGTGTTTGGATGTGCTGCCTACCTTAGGCTGCTCTTTGCTGTGGCTTTCCCAGGTATGGAAATCAGAGAGGACCAGTCTGCGCCTCCTGCCCTGGGCTGTCACGCCTGTCACTCTAGCCCCTTATATAAGCCCCTGTGCGTCTCCTCCATGCCACCCCGAGTTTTGTCTCCTACATCTGAAAAATGGGATGCTATTTTTTAAAATCGATTCTTCAGATATTATCCTGAACTCTCAATTTGAAATAGCTGTATAGAATAAGGAATTAATCCCCTTCTCCCTGGCTTCCCTGGCGACCATCTGCCTCTGCTCACCCCAGAAGGTGCCAGATCCCCAGAGGGAGGAAGCTACCATCTTTTCTGGTCCCTTCCCATCTTTTTACACTGGTAGACTAGGCAGGAATGGAGCAAGCTGCCACCAGCACTTTCAGGTGGTTGTATGTGGTGTCGGGCCATCGTGTGTTTGTATTTGGGTATTTAGATAAAATATTGTGCTTCTCTCCAAATGCTCGGCCATCTGTGGGCACAGCTTTTCCACTCTCTCAGCTGCCGTGTGCTCCCAGCATGGATGTCTGGGCTCTTGCTCGTTAGAACAAACTTCACGGAACGTCACACCCGGACAAACGGGCTCCCCAACCGACTTCCCAGTTCCACTTGTCTCATCTTGGTTACCATGCTCGCTCTCTCTCTCTCTCTCTCTCTCTCTCTCTCTCTCTCTCTCTCTCTCTCTCTCTCTCTCTCTTTTTTTTATTTTTCTGTGTATGTTCTAAATTCTGACTGCTCAGAGAGTATCCTTACTTGTGAATAATAGTGGCTTGGAGAGTTCAGCTTTTTCCTCTGCTCACATCTGTTGTAATGTTCCCTGCTTCCCAGACCCCAATCCCTGGAATCTTAAGTCCTAGGCCCTCCTGTCCCAGTGCCTTTGGTAGACTTCCTGGCACAGCAAACATCCCATAACTTTTGGGCATATGGGAGAATGTTCCCCTTCCTCTCCTTCACCCTTTCTCTGTCTTGGTGCTGCTGGCAAGGCTGTCCAGTCCTGGGGTAGACACCTGACCTCTGCAAGTGACTGAAGAACAACGGGGCCATGGTTCAGCAGGTGCATTCCAGAAGCTTTTGTCAGGAGCTCCATACAACAGCCTTGAAATGCTAGTTCCTCTTCACAGGTGTTGGATGAATCCTCAACCCAGCCTCTGCCTGTTCTCTGCCCCTCACATTTCCAGAGTTCGTTGCTGGCCTTCCCAGATCTAATAAGATGGCTGGGTGACTCTGGGCTCTTCCTTCATCACTGATCCTGCCTCTCCTCATGTGACATCTCTTTGGTGGAGAAGGTTCTAGGGTTCCTGATGCCTTTTGGTCAGAGGTCAGGGTTGACCATGCTTGCAGGGGCCTCCCTTGGAAGATGTGTGCTTAGATGGACTGTAAATGCCCGAGTCCTTTCTGCAAGGTTTGGAAGAAAGGATGCCTCCTTCAAACTGAGGCCTTCAGAGGAGCAAAGGATGACTTCCCTTTGGGGTGACCCCATCCTTGTGCCCAGGAGAAAGTGTTGACTCTCTCAGGTGCGGCTGGAGACCGTGATTGCGTCCCTCTCACTCCACTCCTGCCTTCTGGTCCTTGTATTCTGGGTGTCACCTTGATGTTGTCCAGCCTTTGAGAAAGCACATTGCAGGCAAGACTGCTACGAGGGAGACTGGCCTGCATATACCTTTCTCTCTGTCTAGTCTAGTCATTAGGATATTGTCCTGGGGGCCTCCTCCTAAAAGCCGCACATCCTTGAGCAACACTGCTCAGCCAAGGGAGAATCAGATGTCACTGTATAGAGCATCTAAGACTCTGTCTGCCTCAGTCTCCTTCTGGGGCAGTCCTACCTGCCTCTAGGAGTTTTTGTCGTAGCATAGATTTTCATGTGTGGATCTTTGGACTCTTAACGCTACAAGGAATTTTGAGATAGGATGTGAGTTCAGGAATGGCCGTGCCTGGTTCTCCTCCTTGAATATCAGCTGGGAAAGCTACAGTCATTGACCTATGATTTTCTGGTGACATTTCCGTGGTGGCATTTCCATACAGATCAGAAGTGAGCTTAAGACACGGCATTCGGTGGTTGTTTGTTTGTGGGGCTTGTCTGGAAGCTCCAAAGGTTCACATTACAGAAAGAGTCTAGGATTGGAGGACCAGATGGCTCCTGGCTTTATTGTGTCCACCATGGACAGGCCCAGGGCACCTGTGTGCCCTCAGAGTTGGCCATGTTCATGCTCTTATACAGATGAGGAGACTGAGTCTTCAAGCACCAGCCGCCCAAACAGCTGCCCAGAGTCCCAGAGTTCCCTATACTGTGCTGGCCCTACTCAGAACACCTCACCCGCAGACCACCAAACCCCTGCTTCCCACACAGGTGACAACCTGCATTCCCAGCATGCCTTGGGATTCTCTCTGGCTTATATGATGCTACTTGTCTTGATGAAGGATCTGGACACTTCGGCTCCTTGGGTGTAGGAGATCCCTGCATCAAGGCAGGTTTAGAGGTGGAAGCCCTGCTGGCCGTTCCCTGGGAAATACTAGACCATCCATCACATTGCTTAAGACCACATATGGCTGCGGCAGTAAACGACATGTTTAGTCATCCAAGAGAGGAAGGGGCAGCTATTAAGGGTGCATGCTGGCTCTGGCCTCTCCCATGCTGCTGTCCCACAAAGTCCCGTGTAGAGACCTCTAGAGCCGGTGCTGGGCCCTGCATCCGGCATGCAACTGTGTGAGCCGCCCGAAGAAATGTGTGCAAGTGCTAAAAGGCGCACGAGGAGTCACCGGAGATGGTAATGACAATGTTTTGTTATCTTTGCATTGCTTTCTTTGCACGCTTGTTAAAACGTGGAGTCACAGTGTCTGAGACGGACCCTAACAAGGGCTTTCTAATCAGGCCCAGAATGTTTCTGTCAGGCAAAAGAAAAATGCTCAGCTCGAACAAAGCTGTGTTCTCCCCCCCTAAGAAACACATTTGTTTAAAGATTGGCCTGTCAATTTGCAGATCCACATTTCGGCTCTTTCCGTTCAGACACCGAGCCCGTGCCGATCTCTGCCCAAGAAGTGGGAACCGTACCAGCTGTTATTTGTTGTTGGACGGGAGTAAACTTCATCAGGACGACTTAGATGTGTGTTTCAAATGTCACTCAGTACTGCTCTCTTGTAATGAAACGCCGCGTACAGATTTCTTCCTGAGGCTCAGGGGGATTAGACCCGGTAAAAGAAGAATTCAGTCTTCCTCGCCGTGGCGCATCAGAGTGAGAAGTTTAAAATCCACAATTTATTCAAATATTGATATTTCTACTTGTCAGAAGAGAGGGGCCTTGAAATTTCCACTGAGCACTGTTGTCAGAAGAATTGCAAGAAATGTGTCAGATAATTCATAAACGGAGTTCACTACTGTGAAATCAGCTGGGAACAGGAAAAAATATATTCTTGTCGATGTAGAATAGGGGCAATATAACAGAAAACAGCACTAGCTTTTCCATCATGTCAAGCAAATGCTCAATTTGGACCAGGTATTTTTTTTTTCTTTAAACAGCCCGCTGCTCCTAGAGAAGCCTAGAATACATGAGAAATGTTTTGAGTTCTGCTTCGTAGACAAGAGATCTGTTTGTTGTTTTTTCCCCTCTGAGACCTTGGGTTCCCATCCTGCAGGAGCCAATCAGAAGGCAGCTGTTGGCGCCTGGGCTGAGGAGGGGGCTCTGCATATGGTTTGCATTAAGGCCCTGAAAAGCTGTGAAGAGCCTGGTAGTGGTGAAGGACCAGTGTAAATTCCATGCTGTTGATAGCAGGGAGACTGAGTTGCAGAGATTTCCTCTGGGATGGGAGCAGGACCATCCTCCCACTGAGGCGGTGTTTTTCTCCTTGCTGGAGCCGATGAAGGAGAGAGCAAAGTACTGGGCATGTGAGACCCAAAGGAGCGGAGACGCTTACTGTCCACCCCTTATCGCCTTACCATGTGGTTAGGCTTTCTGAGCTGCAGGCCAGACCTTGCCCACACCTGCTGGGAGCCCTCATTATGTATTCATCCATTCATGTGGGCAGACGCATACCCCGCGTGTGCCAAGCTCACTGCCATGCTGGGCCAGGGGCTACCCTTGGAAGAACCGTAGCCTGCTTCTTTGGCGGGGCCATTTTGAAATCCTGCTATTTTTGCTTGTTTCTTGGCAAAATTCCCTTTGGACCATACGTGCCATTTGTGAGCTGGGTTCAGGGCTTTCACGGCCCTGCGTTTGATGTAGGAGCTAGGTAGGGTCGTTGTTTCCTCCCAGTCCACCATGGAATCCTTCCTGTCCAGTCTCTTTGCTGGGGAGGACTTTGGCATGAATGGTTAGTCAATGAAGCTTGCTAACCATCCCTCCTGACCCTTGCAGTGAGCTCAGCCCCTGGACTCGCCATTTCTATCATGGAGGTTGGAGCAACTAATGGATGCCAGTATTTTCTCCTCATGACCTGGCTGACATGACCCTCAGCTTTGGTGGTCCTAGGTGACAGGAGGGAGGGTTGAGATGAATATTACTGGATGAAGAAATAGACTGAAGACAGTTTTGGGAGGGCAGTGGAGGCAGAGCAGGGGAAAGTGAGGTAAGGTAAGGGAGTCATTTAGGATACCTGCGGGGTGAGGATCCCAAGTCAAGTACAGGGTTAGGAAGGTGCCCTGCAATACAGAGGTTTGTGGCTTCATTCCTGCTGGCTTTCCAAGGCTGTCTTCTGGTTAGAACATTAGGAATGTCCCTCTGACTTCTGAAGTGCTCTGAAGTTCTGGTCTCTGGGTTGGCCCCACCCTTCTTTGGAGCCCAAGATCCCTTATGATCACGGTGCTGCAGTCACTACCATGATTGGTGCTAGAAAGGCGAGTTTCCTCTGCACAGGCTTGACCTTGCTTTCTCAGGCCCTGCAGAGTGACCTTGGAATGCAGTCGTGGGATCTGGAGGAGTGGGCAGTGGAGGATGATGCCTGTGGTGATGCCTTAGTGGCTGGCTCAGAGCCCTGAGCCTGCAGCTGAGCTGTGTGGGTGAATCCATTCCGCTAGCAGCCTTGGCTGCAGCCTGGCTGGGCCGTGGGCCCCAGGCATGGATGTGCTGAGCCGCTGTGGTAAGTATACACTGGGAAACCTTCCCTTTGGCCCACGTGAACACACAGGGGGCAGCTAGCAGACAGGACTGCCACCAAGCAGAAAGACTGGGGGCCTGGGAAGGATGTTTTTGGGGGGCAGAATGTTAGTTTTCAGGGGAACGTTCTGAAGTCCTATGACTTAGGAGAGGCATAGGCAAAGATCTGTCGGGGGCAGCTGAGGGCCCACAGGAAGCAGAGATGAAGTGGGCAATCTCACAGGTTGATGAGGAAAACAGGGCCTGGCTTTGATGCTTGAAGACATTTTCATGGATATTTGTATGTATCTGCTAGACTGCTGAGGGAGGAGGGTTTCCGTTTTTTTGTTTTTTTTTTTTTTTTTTGAGACAGGGTTTCTCTGTGTAACAGCACTCTCTGTACTAGAACTCGCTTCGTAGACCAGGCTGGCCTTGAACTCACAGAGATCGCCTGCCTCTGCCTCTGCAGTGCTGGGATTAAAGGTGTGCACCACCACTGCCTGGCTAGGAGGAGGGTTTTGTAGCTCCTTCTGATCTGAACTTTAGGGCCACAGTGCAGCTATTTTTGAGTATTTATGAGCCAATATGTCTGAATAGGTTTGTGTATGTGTATGAGTGTGATCGCATTTTATTTCACTTGTTTACTCTGTAACCATGGGATGGGTGGGGCAGGCAGAAGCCACCCTTTTCATTTAAGGTAAGGGAGGCTGTGGCTTTCTTCTGCTAGGCTCTGCACTGGCTTGGGGGGCTGAACATCCATAAGGTCTGCACGTGTGTGCATAAGGAAACTGTGTCAAGCAACTGAAGGCTCAGATTCTTCGCAGGGAACCCAGGCCTCATTTGGGCAGAGTGCTGGGGTTTCTGCCCGCGTGGCCCCTGGCCCTATGGCCCACGTGGCCCAGCCCCGGGCGGCTCATTAGCACATACCGCTGCCGGCCTCCACGCCTGCCTGCCGCGCTGGCTCCTTCGTGCTTGTTCACTGTCTGCTGGTGCCGGCGGATCTGTCATCGGCGCTGAGCAGAGCCGGAGCCCTGACAGTGAGGAGGTAAATGCTCCCTGCCTGAATCCCCCATTAACTTTGTGAGGCGTATTGATTTCTTGTAAAAATAATGATATTGACAGGCCTTCCAGGAGTAATTGTTTCCAGAGCGCAGAGGTCAGTGCTGTGAGGGAAGGACTGGGAGCTGGGCTCTGAGGCTGTGAGCCCAGGGGTGAGCACTTCGGGTCCTGTAGGACCCACAGTCCCTGATACCCTATGGTGTGTCTTGAAGGGTCACCAGCTGGTACAGGGGCTTACCGACTTGGAGAGGATGACTGACTTGGAGAGGTGTCCATGTGGCCACCAGCCACCCTGGGCTGCACTCCTGGGTCATGCTTTCCAGACTAGACCTCAGAGTTTGCATGGTTGTTCTTGGGCTGGGTTTTAGGGTTGGTGACTGCTTCAGCAGGCCTTCCTGGGCCCTTTAAATGAGAACCGCGTACCCTACCCATGGGTTCTGCTCCTTAAACATCCCGTCCTCCCAGGCCTGTGCCCTTTCTCAGAATCCAGAGCTGGAATTAGAGTAGGGTGTTCCTGAAAAGGCAAAAAGGGAGGCCGAGAAGTGGTCACAGGCCCTTCAGGGATCTGTGGAGCGGACGCCCTGAGGAGGACCAGGATGCCCTACCAGTGTGAATTTCCTGCAGTTAGGCAGGAGGGAGGCTGGGCTCTTTCTGCTGCTGGGCGTGGGATCTGCTTTTGAGCAGAGAGACTGGTGCATAGTGCTGAGCCCCGATGTCTGACCTTAACAACCAGGACATCTGTGTGAAGGCACACAGGTTTCAGGCACTAGTGTTTCCCGGTCCTGGGAAGGTCAAGGGGTGAAAAAGTTCCCTCTAAGAGAGGCAACACTGGCCCATTCATTTTCAAGTTCCACGTGCCCACAAAGGAACAGAGAAACTTTTAATTTAGAAAGAAAATCTTAACCATCTGTCTGCAAGATCAGAGTGGGCGGGTAACAGTTGTGTTTTTAACTCTGCCTCTATTTTATGTATTAAACATGTATCTTTAGTTTGTCTTGAAGGAGAATTACTTAAAGAGACCCGGGCATTGCTGTGGAACCTGCAAGGAGTTGCCTTGTGGGTCACATGTATTGTTTGTAAATCCAGTAAATCCAGCCTGCCAGGATGGCGACCTCATGTATCCTGGAGCGTGTTCGAAGCTAAGAGTGTGCGAGGTGGGCATGAGCAGACCTCAGGCTGGCATCTGTGTCCATAGCTGTTCTTTCCCACATTCTCTACCCCATGTCTCTTCCCAAATGATGGAATTCTGATCCAGGCCCCCGAGCATCTGCAGCGAAGGGTTGGCTGGTAGTCGTGGCCCACCCTCTAGTAGCTTTGGCTGAGTTTTCTTGGTGGAGTTTGTTTATGTCACTCAAGGAAATCACCCATTCAGGCACATCCCCTCTCCTGGTTGAGACTCCTTCTAGCACTGTTTAGAACAAGATTTGTGTGGGCCCTAATCTGATAACCATTGCCCAGGACGGCCCATGTCACTCTGCTGGGAGATGGTGTCTAGGCTTGTAGCTACATCTAATGGGTATTTAGGTGCAAAGTAGCTGTGAAGTGTTAAATATTTACATGCGGAATGCCAATAGTAATTGTCCACTTTATCTGAGCTAGCCTAGGGAAATGTCTTATTTGTTTCCATGTTACTTCAATAAACAGAAAGCTAGAAAATCCGCCCGCTATTTCTTGGGGGCTTAGAATTAATAAAGCCAGGCGGTGTAAAATATGTGCTTTGGGTTTCTGAATGATCACTTCTGCACCAGGTCATATAATATGGCTTTAACTCCATGTGGCCTGTCTATTAAGCAAGACAGGATGAGCCTCACAAATAATAAAAAATATTTATGTTTTTCTTAGTGATACTAACAAGGTAACATATCAGAGAAGAAATGACAGGAAAAGAATAAGGTAACTGTGCCTTATGAATTCACGGCTCAGTGGGGTCCCGGCTAGCTCTCATAAACGCCCTAGGATTCTCTGTTCAGCACTGCTGTTATCCCACAAATTGTATTTTTTGCTTTTTGTTTGTGAAATCTGAAGTGTCATAAATGCCTCCGTCTCATCTATATTTGATAGTTAATATTAGTTTCAACCAGAAAAGTGCACTTTACATGTGACAACGTACGATTACCTGAGAGTGTTATTGCAAAGGAAAAAATCAATACCAATTTATAATTCACGATCGCAGTCTATCAGTTTTTATGGCTCTCTATCCAGTCTCATTAATTTTTTATTATGATTGACTGAAACTGAAAGATTTTTAACATGTTTCGCTGTTATTTATTCAACCTTAATAATTAAATAAACCTTAATTGGCTGTATTTTGAGGTGTCTTGGTGCTGTGGCTGGGAAGGGTTGGGGTGACCATCTATTATTGATGCTGGAGGTACCTCACATTGTCTTCTGAAGCCACTCAGGGCGGGGACTCGTGCTGTGCCGTCACTGGAGCAGGAGAAATGGATTTTGTCATCGCCTAATCAAATTCTGGTTAAGAGGAGACCATTTGTTTTCATTCAAAATATAAATTACCAGTAGCACCTAGAGGGACATAATCAACCCTCCCCGAGTACCTGGAGTTGGTGGAGAGTTTCTCTGCAAAAGTTGATCAGTAGCTAATATCTTGATTAATGAGGCCAAAGGGTCTGTTGCATGGAGCGCCACAAATGGGGACGCCCTCGCCGAGGGTCTCCCGATTTGTGGTTAACGGGTCCCTTTGAGAGGTGATTGACAGATGGAAAATTGCACTTTCAAATTTCATCCGTATTCATTTCAGTTGTTCTTCTACATGTCAACCGCTTCCCCTTCTGTGGCAGGCCAAGGCTGCGCGCATTAGCTGTTTCCACACTGAAAAAAGAAAGGAGACAATCTCGTATTTGAGCATGCTGAAGGAAAATCAATCATGTCATAAGTGAGAGGTATGGATAAGTTTGAACTGTAGCAACTCCCATCATTTCATTTCTGGCCACGCTGGTGGGTTTTTGAGAGCATAGGGCTGTGAGCGGCACCCCCGCTGCACCAGAGAAGTGGAGGCGTAATAGAGCTGGGCTAGAAGGGAAATTCTGTTTCCCTGGTATTTGTCAAGTTTCTCCTGGGGTGGCATGAGAGGAACATCAAACCCTAAGATTCTATACACTAGACATGTTGACAGGATTGAAAAAAGCTCCAGTAACTATGGCAGGGATATACCAGCCTCCCCCCCACCCCCCCTCAATCAAAGCGGCTGCTTTGAGTCTGACGCTGGGTTCCCATTTTGCCTTTGCTCAACTCGCACTTGAGTCTCAGCCAGAATGTACTGTGTGTGGTGTCCAGCAACGAGCCTGTAGCTGAGCACGGGGAGGGTGACCAAGACGCCATCCTCGCTCACAAGGACCAGGGAGGGACCCAGCCTAGGCTCCAAGACAGATTCAGCAGGCTGCTGGGAGAGGAGCCGCCCGCTAGGCTAGCTCACACTGAGTCTCGGGCTACCCTAGAGGAGTAAAAAGAGAGCCTCGTGGGGGCGGAAACAAGCAACTTAGAGGGATCCGGGGCAGTTTCAAGGGATCTATACGTGGTACTGAGCAGGGGCGTCGTTCTGTATTGGAAATGCTGTGAAACTGTAGGAGACGAACATGTTGCAATTTCACAATCTTGTTCTTAATATTATTGAAAGAGAGCTCTTCTTGGCAGTAATAAATTTAACACAAAAATCAAATACAAAACAAATTTATTCTTCCAGAGCCGATGCCCCAGTCATTTCTTTCTTGTCTTGCATTAAGCTTTAAAATCAACTGTCACTCCCTATCGATTGCGTCTGAATTGTTATCTATATTTCTCAAAAGCGCTCTTGACAGTTAATACAGTGTAAATTATAATCTGGGGAAATGCTGCTTGTGTTTGCCAGCAAATTGCTTAGATTCTGAGTAAGGCTGCTTTATTCACCATTCTTTCCTTGTGGCCATCTATTCTAGTAAAGATCATTCAGGCCAAATTATTCTAAATTTACACTTGGCTAGTATGTAAATCATATTGTGGAAATCACTTTTGGAATCACCGCGGAATGTGAAGCAGTGTTGGAGTGTCTGAGCACGGCATTAATGAAACAAATATCGCCTCAGGGGCCCAACCCACCAAGGCGGCCTGAGGAGGGAGGTTCCTGCCTTGGGTGTGTGTGAGAGCAACCCAGGATGTCTAGGGCCTGCCCTCTTTGCTGCTTCCCTGGAGAGCCTTCCTTGGGTTCTCACTGAGCTATGTGGTCTCCCCTGGGGGCCAGCAGGAGGTGTGGGTCCACCATGCTGTGCAGTGGTGTGCAAGGGCTGAGCTGATGCTCATCCATGGTGTTTCTGCACGGGGAGGGGGATGTCGGGTCAAGGACCACCCTGTGGAGCAACCTGGCCAGTCTCTAGCCTGGCATTGGCCAATGGGCAGAGAGTATCAAGGCAAGCCTTAGATATAGCTGCACTAAGAAAATAAATAAAAACAAGTGGAATTCATTTTAATGCTATTTTTAATTTACCTTCAAGTAGTCAAAATATATTAATATGAAACTAAGATTAAAAACATCGATTGTTATCTTTTCAGCTTTCTCAGCTTCCTCTTGTTTACTGAGTCTTGCAATCTTTTGTGCCTTGGCCATTCACAGCCCATGCCCATTGGGACGAACCACTTTCATTTCCTTGAGTGTTGCCTGTGAGTTGGGGCTGCCATGTTGGGTAATATTATTGAGGAGCCCTCTGGATGCCATCGAAGCTAAGACAGAACTGCACTCCCCCTGAGGTCTCCAGCCTCAAGACTAAGGATAGGCAAAGAGAAGTCCTAAGTGATGGATGGCGTGAGGCCTGGAGTCTATAGTTACCTCAACTCAAAGAACGTGTTTTTGTGTGGCGTGAAGACACCCAGAAAGGCATGGTTTTCCCACATTTATGGTGGTTGGATCCTCATTTTATGGACGAATTTGGCTTTGTTTCAGAAATATCTCATTATTATAAACTTGTAGTCTGCTCCCTACTCAATGAAAATTTGCATTTGCAATATAGGGAGCTACTTAAGGAGCCACTTCTGTTTCTTCAGGAATAACTAATTTTACATTCATTTATTCACTCAGGAAATATTTATTGAAAATCTATTAGTTTGAGTTAAGGTGGTCAGAATAGAAGCGCTGCTGTGGAGGATGGGTGGAGACAGGAGCAGAGCTGTGTCCACGCCACACATTAAATGCAGTGTAGCTGCAGACACTGGCATTTGTCCATCTGTCCTTCCACCCATCCATTCCTGGCTCTCTGACCCTTTTTTCCCTCAGTGTGCCTGGAAGGATGTGAGGGAAACATTGGCTATAATACAGGACAGGAAGACTTGGTACAGCGACTGTGGTGATCTGGGAATTGGGCAGAGACCCTGTGGGTGGGAGGTCTTTGGCTTGTGCACCCCCGAGGATGAGTCAGGGTAGGACATTCTAGGTAGAAGGACATGACTTCAAAAGCAGGGAAAGGAACTAGGGTATCCTTCCCCAGATAAGGGAGACTTCTGTTGAGGTCTGGGTCAGGGCAGTCTTTCCAATTGTGTACAGGGTTTGGGTGGAGAAGAAGCAGAGAGCTTAGTGGCAGGTCAGTTTGCTGATTCTTAATCAACGTCCACTCTGTGTCTCCTGCACTGTGAGTGCGGCAGTTAGGGTTTCACTAAACTGTGCTCCTGGGGCCCTCCTGATACCCACGGGCCCTCTGCGGCAGTGTGTGCCTCTTGGAGTGCTTTTGAGAATGAGGACTGGATTGGTCAGAGATCACATTCTAGACTGGGAATCTAGCTCAGCTGGCAAATACCTTGAAGTTCTGAGTTTGAGCTCCAGAAACCACATAAAAAAAACCTGGACGTGGTGGTGTGAACTTGTAATCCTAGCTCAGGGCAGCCAGAGAAAGGCAGAACCCCCAAAGCTCGCTGGCCAGGCTGGCAAGCTTATTTGGTGAGTCTCCCTGTCTCGAGAGAAGCTGAATGGAAACCGAAGAAATCTGAGGTTGTTTCTCTCTCTCTCTCTCTCTCTCTCTCTCTCTCTCTCTCTCTCACACACACACACACACACACAACACACACACATGCACACACTCGTGCACACACATACGCAACACCCCACATGCCACATATGTATGTACCTCCATATACACGAATATGCATACATACAAACCATATTGTTCTTCAGGATCAATATGCCCCTCACCATAACTTTGTAATTCTCACCCATCGGAAGAACTGCCAGCAATCCAGGTGCTCATAGAGAGTTTCAGGACTCGGCTCGACCTTGTTTAGTGGGGTGTAATTTGGATTTGTGAATGTGAGGTGCCAGCTTTGCGATTTTTTTTTTTTATTCTCAGAATTTAACGTAGAGGACAATGGCTTGTGGAATCTTAGGCAGGAGAGAAAAAGTGTGTCTGGAATAAAATAATCACAGGCATAGCAAATAAGTGCTCTGGGTATCTCAGTTCAAAGAGCTCCATGCCCGCAAAAAAGCTTGCGTGTACAAAATAATATTGCTTTGGAAAGGGCCTTATGGTGAATTTGCATTACCTTTACATAAAGTATCAGGCCGCATCCCATGAGGCACTGAGAGATCTCAGTCATTGCTGGTCTTCACACTAGCAGCTATACCAAAGCACGTCTCCACCGTGTGGTCCTTCCTGCCCATGCCACAGCTCTGCATGTTCTGCTGTGGTGTGGCTTCTGTGGCTCATTGGTATTTTTCAGCCCATATCTAAATGACTTTTGTGGTGAATTCATGGAAAATCCTCAGTGAACCTTAGATCATCCAGTGGCCAAGAGGCTGGGTAGCCTGGTAGGCCTACCCTGGGGGCTGGGTAGGGGCCGAAGCTCTTCTGTTTCCCCATCCTGGCTGGTCTGGTGCCTGCCCCACACCTGCCCCACACCTGCCCTGCACTTGCCCCGCACCTGCCCTGAGCCTTGCTGTTCAGAAAACATGTGTCTTTTTCTGCTACAGCATGGTGTTGATGGAGCCTTGGGTTGTGGGGTCTTCCTACTATGGTTAGTAACACTGTCATAAAGAACTCACAAGGACATCACAACAAGCTAACAGTTATTGTTTGACACATCAAATGTCATCATTGCCAAGTAAGACAAGACTGTGACAGAGAGAACACTAGCCTGGCCTGTTAGATAGTCCATTCCAGGCATTTTTTTTTTCCAGCTTGGGGTTCCATGGAGAATGTCTATGTTGGTCCCTTACAGATGCCTCTCCAGATAGAGTACCTCATGCTACAGTGTAGCCACCTGAGAAAAGGCCCCGATTCCCCCCAAATCACAGCAGCATTGGAGGTGATTAATTGGGAACCTCCCTGGCTGGGAGCTCTGGGTTGGCCTTTTACCAATGAGGGTGCTACTAGTTAAATGTCCTCTCCACATCAGAGGATGTGGACTGAATTGGTCAAAAAATCACATCCTGAGCTGGGAAATGGCTTAGCTCATGGCCTGAAGCCTAGCCACACTGTCTGTGGATGATGATGGTGCCTGTGTAAATATGTAAATCATGAAGATCTTAAATGAGGTGTTGGGAACCCCAATATCTCATCAGGGAACTCGCAGTGGGAGCAGGTGATAGATGTGCTATTGTTGGAAGCAGGCAACACCAAGTTAAGTAAACCTACCTTCAATTTCCTGGAAACTTCCCGGGTTGAAGAACTTAACAGGTTGTTTAGCAGGCACAGGCCTGAACTCGTGATTCTGTATAGCGTGCTGGCTCAAGGAGCATTGCCTCTGTTGATGGGGTCTGGGGCAGGGGGCAGCAGGGCAGCCTAGGAACCTTCCTTCGCTGAGAGCTGCAGATTCCGTGGTGTTCTGATTTTCCATCTGGCCACGCGGGCTGGGAAGCTGCTGTTGGGTGTGAGCTCTGCTGTCAGTGAGGGGTCCCCAACTGTGCACTGCAGCCCTAGCCACGAGGACCACCCCAACTCATTAAACCAGAGCAAACTGTATGGAGGGCGCCGCTGTGCGATTTTAATATTTGGTGCATGTGACAGGATCATTTTGGTGATTTGCAGGATTTATCTCCTCTTAAAAGTACTGCCTAAGGCTACTCTAATTGGTAGGAAAGCAAATTCCCTCTTCTCCTCCTGTCAGTCTTTGTTTTATTTACTGAGAACTGCCGAAACCTATTTACACAATAATGAGGATAAATCACCGGGATGCTTTCAACACAAAGAGAAATGTGGTGGAGTTGAAAGCTGTACAATTAAAACAAAATTCCAGATATTCCTGAAGTGGTGTGTGCAGTTAGGGAGAGCAAAATAAAATTAAGACAAATGGTAGGATCGCACCCAGAACCAGCTCAGGACGCTAATCAGGATCAAAATTCTAGAGATATTTTATGATGGGCAATTTCACTTGAAATGGCAATGAAGTAAATGCCTGTGAGTTACCATCAATATTTGTAATAAAAATAAACTATCATGCATTCCCCTAGCCTGCAAACAAACAGGGTAAATTTAGGCGTCATAATTATGACATCGCAGAGTGGCGGTAAGTCACGTGAAGATGTCAGCCCTGTGTCTGCAGCTTCTGGCTTGCTCCCAGCCAAGAGGACCAGAGTCACTTGGATGAGACACTCCAGATGTACTTGAGTGTCTGACCTGGAAGGACCCACTTATTTAGATGTCAAGAGCGTTCTACAATTGAGAATAGTTCTCACTGGAGGGTGAACCACAAAGAGACGCACAGCCAAAAGAATTATGCATAGAACCTGCCCTTGAACTTGTCTTAATGGCTGTTGGGTTGATGCCTGATTTCATTGGCTCTCAAGCCCCTCATGAATGTTGAGATGATGCCTAGTCTTGACTGTTCCCATGCCTTTGAACTTGTCTTTTGTGTGTGTTCGAAGATGCATGTTTTTGAGGGTTCCAGATCTTCCAGGTTCACACAGGAACCCTGGCAAGGTCTGTCACCCTGAACTGCTGTGGTCACCGTGAGTGTCCAGTTCATTCAGGGATGGTGTGAAGCCCAGGTGCCTTGCCTAGGAGTGATGATAACGATGATAGCGATGATGGTGGTGGTGATGATGATGGTGATAGTGACGATGGTGGTGGTGGTGATGGCGGTGGTGGTGATGATGGTGGTGGTGATGATGGTGGTGGTGATGTGTGGGTGTGAATTAAGGAGGCTTGGAAGTCTGTTGTCAGGAGTGATTCTCAGCATGGAAACATAGAGCACCTCTCATGGTGCAACCCAGGAACAGTCTGAGACCAAGCCTGACCACAGCCGTCAGTACAGTGGGGGTTTTGGGAAGCAGAGGGTTGAGTGATGCACCCTGGGTGTTAAAAACTCTTTGGTCTTTGACCCAGGGGACCCAGAAGGCAGGAGGCGGTGGCCACAGACTGGCTCTAGTCTCTTCATGACAGGTCTCTGCTGTCTCTGAAAACTGGACCAGATGTCCCCAAGATCTTCCCTGGTGTTAAGAAATTTCTGGATTTCTGTTTTCTCCGTCCTTCCCTCTCCTGCCTCCCATCCCCAACTCCTGCCCCATTCTTGCGTTCCAGCCCTGCCCGCATCTCTTCCTGCACCCTGACAGTTGCAGCGATGGCTGCTCAGTAACCCTGGAAAAGAATAATTCACATAAGCAGATTTTTTTAGCACATTTACCAGGTCTTTTAACTTCATCTGACACTGTTTGGATGGAAGATGTGAGAAGTATATTTTTTATATCCCAAGGGAGTTACTTTATGATGACTCCTTCAAGGTGAATATTGGCATTTATTTAGCCCGCGCAGAAAATAAAAAAGAACACACGGAAGCATGAACGTAGAAACACCAGAGTCAGCAAATAGTATTTTTATTTTGTTGCTTTGAATTGCTATCCCTCAAACACAGCTAAATCTAAGTTAATTTAAAGTTTCTCCTGAGGAATTCATATCAAATTAAAGTGTTCTTTGGCTGTGATGACAAGAGCCGGGCACACATCTGAATTCCCTCCAAATTGTGCTCTATTTTTACGGTCTCACAAGGTTTGCCTTTGTGGCCCTTATTCCACTATCTTTGAGAGAAAATTAATTTAACTAATGACAGCTCAGACTAAAACATCAATCAAGAGAAGAGAGAAATAACATGACAATCGCCAAAGAACATGGGAGCAGAAGCCGGTTATCTCCTGGAACATACTCCTTGACTCTCTTGACATTCTGCGCGTACTGTGGCCACTCAAGCCCTTCTCACCCTCCTTGGAACTAGACCATTTTCCATACCCACATCTTGCTATAGTCTGGCTACCCCAAGGAGCCCCTCCCCAGGAAATCTACAGTTTTTTTTTCCTCCTGTATTCCTCTCCTGGACCACTGCTGCTCTTGCACTGCATGTTGGGAATGCTTTATTTATTTATGTTTTAACCAAATGGTTGGTAGCTCTTTTAGCCCATTTGAAATTACCCAAGCTGTTCCAGGGCGATGGCCTCTGCCTCCACATCCTTGTGTGTAATCAATCTCCAGGAGAGGACTGGAGGGGAAGAGCTTCCTTGTGTTCTTTAACCATCCAACAGGCATCACGGGGCTCCGTGGCACTCTGTTGGCATCAAGAAATGCCAGCGGATCGTGTAGAAAATTTAAGATGTTTCCATTGGCAGTTCCCCATGCTGCTTTTGATTTCTCCGAGCGCCCCCTTATTGATGTCGACTCCGATTTATGAATGATGAAGTGGAAGACACCGCTATCAGAAGCTCACAATGTAGCTCTTAATAAAAGATTAAACAAGGAAGAGAAGGCAGCACAGGTTTCTGACGCTCTGCTGATAAGCAGCTCCAATTCAAGGCAGTGAGGAGGCAGGAGTGAGACAGTGACAGATGCTGAATGGGGAACGGGGAACACATGTTGCTCTTCGCACTGTGACCGTGTAGCCATGTGGAAAATCTGTCTGAAGAACTTTCTGCACATCAGACGCCGAAAACGTTTTTTCCTTACTCCAGGCTACACGTTATCCAGGGATAGAAAATTAATAGGCATGCAGGAAGGGATGTTGGCCGGCCGGCCGGCCAGGCAGCCTTGCTACCGGAGAGGCATTCCTGGTTCCTGGGCATTGGGAGGAGGTGGCAGGCAGTGAGCTGTCAGTTTGAGAAATGAGGGGTGTAAGAGGCTGGGACCAGCTTGGCAGATGTGCAAGAGGAGCCGAGAGCATATTGATCAATTAAATATGCAAATACCCCAGGAAGTAAAGACAGAGATAAATAAACTGACAGGAACATCAAACTGCACATTAATGATTCTACGAAGTGCCCATCCCGACAGTTTAGTTTTAAATAAACGCTACTTTATGACATGAGTGGAGCCCGTGAGCCCAGGCTAGCTGGGCCTGGCTTCTCCGGTGGTGGTGGGGGGGCGGCATCCTCTCCTCTCAGCTTCCAGGACAAGGGGCAGAATTCAGGTTTCTTTATGACAATAGTCTACCCTATTCCAATTGTTTCTGACTTTTTCAGGCCGTTTCTATATCATTTCCTTTCTCAGCCTCTCTAAAGAAAGCCCAATTGTTCCAGGCCAGACTTTAACTGCCGTCTCCTGCCATGGTGAATCCTATAAAGCTCGGACCCCCGGATTGGATTTCAGCCCTGCACAGCAGACCTGGCCTGGCAGGAACAGTACCTTTGTCCGCGACTTTTACTCTGTGAAAGGCACCTAATTATGACTTAGCTCTCAGACTAATGAAATTATGTCTTGTTCTCTTGCTTCTGTACTGTTGTCAAGACTTTGAAACATGATCGTTTAATTACTGACACCTACCGTAGCTCATTTTATGCATGCAGAGCTAGGAAATGCTTGTCTCTGGGAGCCCGACAGGAGCGCTGAGCTCTGCCCTTTTGGCTGCGTGTGTAAAGTCCTCTTTTCATATGAAAATTTAATACAGCGACGGGTCAGCCTGGGCTCTCTTCTGTTAAGCAGCCCCAGATTTAGTCATTTATAACAGAATTATTTGAAATTCCTCGCTAGGAAAAGGGCAGAAATTCTAGCTCGGAAGATGCAGGAACAAAACCCCAACAAAGTTCAATGGTATCTGCCTTCGGCCGCCCTGTTCCTGCGATGCCACGAGTGGCCCTGCCACCATAAATGTGGGAAAATAAGATGTCATTTAAAGAAACTGGGGAAAATATTCAGACTCTGACATTTGGGCTGTTTTTCCACTCTGATAACATCAAAACTTATACTTCTTGATAATAAATGGGAGAATGTCAGCTGTCAGTCAGGCCCCCCGAGGAAGACACACAGGGCAGAAACACAGACAATGGCCGCCCCAGCAATACTTTGGGCTCTGTCTCACAAATGAAAGGGCTATAGGTTAGCTTCTTCCATATTTTCCAGGAAGTTCTGTAGTTGGGAGGGGGGGTACCATTTTTGACGGGTCTGTCAACTTCCCTTGATCTGAGAGGGCAGCTGGTCTGAAGAGTGGTGGAAGGGGGCATGGGCGCTGGGTCTTTACAGCGCCCTCTTTTGGGAGGGTGCCACAGACAGGCTCCTCTGTGGTTCTGCAGAAGTGACCGGTGACCCCAAGAGCTGGCCCTACAGTCACTGTCCTTAGCTTGTGCTCAACCTTCCTGGCTTGGAGCAGGCAAGTGGGACCGCATCCAGGCCATGGCTCACTTGGTGAGCCCCTTCCCCTAAGAACACACAGCTCACCCAGGACACCTGAAGGAGGCTTGGGCTTTGTCTTCCTCCCTCCTTCCTCTGCCCTCTCCCTTCTAAACCTGTATCAATTTCAGATTGCATGGAGTGAGCCGGCGATGGCTGGCAATTAGGTTGGCTGTGCCTCTCCTCGATGCTTGATTAGTCAGATTGATGGAGGAGGCCATATGTGGCCGTGTCAAAACTTGGCTACCAGGCTCCTTTCCTCT
>NW_026067909.1:5885575-5890575 GCF_014885135.2 Alexandromys fortis | reverse complement strand
CCGGAAGGCTCTGACCAGGGCCTTGGAGACCAGGAGCCACTGAAGTTTTATGCTTGACAATCATACCAAAGGATTCTCAAAAGTGGGCTATGGGCCTGGGAGCTTCTCGGGTGGCAGACAACCATGGCCACAGATCCACAAGGACAGCGCATCCTGCTGGGGACCTGGGATCCACACAGATGTCACGGGGAGGGAATCAGACTCAGAGCTAATTGTAGACAGTCCATTTAACTTCGCCTTCCGCAGAAATGGATGTAAATATGGAGGGAAAACACAGCAGTCATTTCCATGAAGAACGGTGTTAGGACAAAGACAAAGAATAAAAAACGTCTTTTGTATTTACTTGAAACAAATGAATGGTATCAGGTGAAAAATATCTGTCTGCACTTGTTCAGATTTAAGGCCTACAAATTTGCACCTTATTCCAATTTCCTGCGTTCACTGGAGGAAGTGCGAATAGCTTATTCAGGGGCAGATTAATGCAAAAGAGCTGAGGGGGGACATAAATCTACAAGTAGTGACTTGTGCCATCATGTAGGTGTAATGATTACCAAAGTGGAATCAGGGCTCCGAGTATCAGCTTAACACAGAGAAAATTCGCTTGATGGGAGAGTATTAAAGTCGTGCAGTAATATATCCATACACTGTGACTAAATTTTATAGTTCATGAAGCATATTAGTATTACACTATATCCTGGTACATTCAAAAGGTGATTTCCATTTAGATGCTCATTTTTCATGAAGATAAATATGACATGAATCATAATTTCCCTGAAGTAAATATTACAAATAATAAAATACTCAGGCAAGCAAGTTGAGGGATGACAGTAATGTTTTCCATTTGTATGGTAAGTGGCGGACCTTGTGGCCTATCAAGTAACAAATTGAATGTTTAATCTTTCTCCATGCAGATTGAGGATGGCAAAGTAGCGGCGGCCTCACAACAAATTGAGAGTCCTCTGGTGGCTCGTGGAGTATCAGCTATTCTGCCTTTGGAGGCCAATAGAGGGTGTCAGCAGAGCTTTGTCAAAATACATCACAGGCATGAAGTTGTAAGATTGCAATTTACAGCAAAAAAAAAAAAAAAGATTTGGGGATAACAGGCAAATCTTAGGCATGCTAAATACACAGTAAATATTTAGAGAAGCTTTGTAAGCAATCTAGACATTGTTAGGGGAAGTTGCCTTGCATCCGGGGGGCATCCCAGAGGTAAAGAAAGGAATGTATCCCATCGCATGGTAAATAGCCTATCCCACATGATCAAATTATTCTTTAGATGATTGCTGATGGAGTTAAGCTAACTGGGTAGAGGTGACTTAAAGCCATGCCCCAGAGCGAATGGCGACGGGTTGTTGAGCACGTTGCAGCCTTTGCACGCGCCGCCCACAATGATACCTAACGTTTGTTGGTTTCTTCTCAAGGTTTGGGGTCCCTCTGGGACTGGGAGCTCCTAGAGCGGTGAGATTTGGGTGCTGGGAACAGAGCTGTCTTGCCAGCTGGGATCTGGAGGCTCAGGTCACAGTGAGGGGCTCGTGTCTCATGCAGTGGGTGTTTGACTGTCCTCTTCAGGGCTCTGTTGTATATTAATTTTAAGTTGTATTGCCTGTATTACAAGATGACACCACTAGCGTTTTGATTAAGGATTCTTATACATGAAAAAATTTCATTATCTGAGTTCCTGGAGACCTCCCCGATTGGCTGGCTTGCCTGACCTGCAGCTGCGTCTCCATGTCAGGGTCCCGGCATGGGAGGGCTTCCTGCATTGTTCTCTCCACTACGTGAGCAATTAGTGGTGCTTTTGACTCTGGGAAAAGTCAAGATGTGCGTGTGCAGGAGGAGAGCACCTCAATGGATTTCCCTTGAATTTCAGTAGGAGTCACTGAGCTACACCCAGGGAAGCTGAGCAGAACTGCCTTCTGCATCACTGAGTTTGGGGAGAAGTTAAGAAATATGGCCTATTCCACCCTTCCAATGGTACAATCTCTAATGATTCGCCAGGGTTGCTTTCGTGAAGTCCTGCTGCATTATGGGAGGGGATAGCCAGTCATTAAAAAGTGAGTAGTTCAGACCCATCTTCACTCGGTATGTGAGGAAAAGGAAGATGTGGGTGTCACTTTCCGGACACATGTTTCTGGCCACTTAGCCCTCCCCACTAAGGGAGGAGGGGAGGAGATGGCAGAGGTCTTTGGAGGGGGAAGTAGATGGAGCCCCTGACAAGGCAGCTGTGCTCTGTGGTGAGGACTGAGAGGAGTGCTGAGATAGCCCTGCTCCTGGGGGAGTCTCTGTCCCCTTACAGACAGTGTAGGCTCCTGCCCTAGTGTCCATCTACTTTGGTGTTCTCCTGCTCCTCAATGGAGAAGCCCTCTAGTGGGCATCAGTGGGACAACGCTTCTGCGTCATGGGCTCCAATCTTATTCTTTGAACCCCACATCTCATCCCAGCAGGACAGCAATGAAGTATGTGTGGGGGGGAGGGAACCCAGCAGGTTTCAATGTGGGCTGCAGCATAGCCATGTGGACAGAGGACATGCCTCTGTGTTCAGGGGCCAGAGAATTGACAGCCAGCAGAGGTGTGCCCAGACAGGGCCTCTCTGTATGGGGCACTGGTGTCCTTTCGGATTCTATCCTCTTGGAAAGCTGCCCTGGGAAGAGCAAACCTCCTCTCCAGGGGCTGCTGGGGGAGGCGGGGCTTCCCCACCCACCTCTTCTGTCACTCCTCTGGCCTGCATGCTGCCATCTGTACAGAGCTACAGTATTCTTTGCTCACACTGGGGTTTTGATAATTCTCTACCTTTTTTTTTTTGTAATTGCAGAATCATAAAATATTTTAATTTCAAGGTTAGCAATTTTCTCTTGCATACTTAATTTATAATTAGCTGGTTTATAAACCTGTTCTGCGCATATAATTTTACTGTTGCCAAATGTTCTTCATGAATAATTAAGGGCAAATCCCTATTTATCAAATTATTAATATACCTAATAGCCTTGTTTTCATAAACAGTGCATCAGAGCTGGATTTAAAGAAAACCTTCTCAGAGGGATCTTGTGTTGGGTTCCCACCGCGGCAGGCGGGCCCTCGCTGGGACTCGCACAGAGGGGCACTTGTGCTGTGCTGATGTCACGGCCCGGCCTTCTTTCCCCACAAAGGCACAGGTATCAGTAGCTGGACAAACACAATAGCTATTCAGCAGTGGGCCTGGGCCTCGGTGGCCACAAACAATGTTGTTGTTTGTTCTAGCAACTCACCAGGAGTGCATTCGGAGGGAACCTAACAGATGAAACCATTCTTTCAGGTCTCTGTAGCTGCCCCTTCCTTTCCTACTACTACACCTACTTTCAAAATGTAGGCAGCGACTTTTGCCTGTGCTGTGGCTGCGTGGCTACAGAAGGCACGGTCTTGGCTCCTTAGTGGACCCTGGTCGTGTACGGTTCAGGTCTTGAACACTCAGGAGGAGCCAGAGCACATGGTTCTGGTGGAGAGGATGGTGAGAACCATGTTGAAGGCACGTGGAGCTTGCACGAGCATTTCCTAAGCTCTTGGAGATACCCCCTGAGGGACAACATTGGCCTTCCTCCCTACCCCTGAGCGCAGATCAGTTCTGTGGAAGGGGAGGTCCCAGCCGACACCTGCCAATAGTTTGAGTCATTGAAACAATGAAGGAGTCTCAGTGCTGATTCAAAAATCCCTTTAAGCCAAACTTATGGAATGTACCACCAGAGTGTCTACATTATGCGTTGGGCCAGCGCCTCCCTGCCATGTGTCATGGGGACTGAGTGCCTATCCTGAGCAAGGAGTGGGCTCGCGGGCGGGCTAGCCTGTTTCGTGTTTGCTTATTACCATTCTCCAGGTTTATAGTCAACACTCTGAAAGGAGATAAGGCCTGGGCTTCTCTCTCCTAAGGGCTGGCGTGTATGAGCCCACTCGCCATGTGTGACTCCGTCTGTATGATTCATTCCAGAGCAGTTTTAGTCCTCATAAAATATTCATTTTGGTTGTGCAGGGCCCTGTAATTGCCATCTCTCACCCTGAATTATTTATACCTTGCACAGACTGACAAAGCTTTGCCATGCGGCCCTGGATGAATCAGAAACACGGGTCTTTGCTGCCAACTGCATTATAGTTTCACAAAATATGGCCTCAACGTCATTCCGGGCTGCCTCATCTCTAAATCCAGCTTTTCTTGATTTGACATTTTCTTTACTCCTCCATTGTCTTAGTCAGGCAGAAAGGCCTCCTCTTAACTCTAAGCAGCAACCTTCTTGCTTGCATTATAGCCGCTGTGCTCCAGAGAACTAATGTGTCTTTATTGCCCTTACTTTTTTATGCTCAGTAACAAGACAGCGCCCGAGCTCACTTTAGAGCCATATATTATACATTAGCGATAAAATGATGCAAATAGTCCTGAAGACTCTTCACACAGAGAGTGGAGATCAGCCTGGATCAAGCTGCTTGTCAAAAAACCAGAAAATAAAAGGTGACGTGTGAAGTTGGGCCCAGTGGTCTGTTTCCCAGCTGTGGGCTGAGGCAAGCCCAGGATGGAGGGTCCCAGATGGGGCTGGCGACTTGTATGAGCATCTTTGTCAGCACCCTAAATGCACCTACTCACCAGCCACCGCACCCCCAGCTTGGCTTACCCTGCCACTCCACACTGCAGCCAAGTCCTGCCTGGTGCCTCCTTCTGTGTTGCAATCCACTCTTGGGGCTACTTTGCCTTTCTGTCTGTCTGATTGCATTCTCCTGAAACCCACCCCGCAGGAGAGAAAGTGTTAGGAAGAATGTCAGGATCATACGTGAAGATTTAGGGACACCATATTAATGGGGATCTGACATAGCTAGATGTAGCTTATCTCATCCACAACCCTTATGAAACTAGAAAGGGACCCCGTCAGCTTGGGGTATCCCTGGATCTCATTTCGGAGCAGACAATGACATCCTACAAAGATGCCAATGAAACATTCCCACATACTGCACGACTGCTTAAGAGATAATATGTGAGATTC